>NC_073627.1:123641696-123944726 GCF_029407905.1 Bubalus kerabau
TGTTTTAATTTTTTTGGAATCATTTAAAATGCATTCTCTCTCTCTATATATATATATATATGTGTGTGTGTGTGTGTGTGTGTGTGTATTATATTCAGTCATGTCAGACTCTTCTTGACACCATGTACTGTAGCCCTTGACACTCCTCTGTCCATGGAATTTTCCAGGTAAGAATACTGGAATGACTTGCCATTTCCTTCTCCATCTCCAGGGGATCTTCCCAACCCAGAGACTGAACCTGGGTCTCCTGCATTGCAGGCAGATTCTTTACTGTCTACGCCACCAGGGAAGTATATATATATATATACACACAGTAATTTTTAAAGTTATACTGACTATCATCAAGATATAGACTTGAAATCTGATACACAAAGGCTGAATTACACTTAGTCAACAAAAAGTCAACAGTAGATCAAAAATGATATTCTAATTTGCAGACAATAAAAAAGGCTAAGCATCAAAGAATTGATGCCTTCGAACTGTGGTGCTGGAAAAGTCTCTTGAGTGTCTTTTGGACTACAAGGAGATCAAACCAGTCAATCCTAAAGGAATCAACCGTGAATATTCATCAGATGCTGAAGCTGAAGCTCCAATACTTTGGCCACCTGATGCAAAGAGCTGACTCATTGGAAAAGACCCTGATGCTGGGAAAGACTGAAGGCAGGAGGGGAAGGGGATGACAGAGGATGAGATGGCTGGATGGCATCACTGACTCAATGGACATGAGTTTGAGCAAACTCTGGGAGATGGTGAAGGACAGGGAAGCCTGGCATGGGTCATAAAGAGTCAGATACAATTGAGCAACTGAACAACAACAACTTGCAGTCCACTGGGTCCCCACTAGGCCATAAACAAATCTTAAGAAATGGGACAAACACAAACAAATAGTAAATATTAGTAAATAAAGAGAGACCGTTTGGATAATGTAATACTAAAAAGACCAAAAATGTTACTCTAGCTCCTAAATTATCTGTTTCTTTTTTCTGTGATTTCACAGCCTGAACATTCTTGGGGAAAAGTTAATGTGGTAATAAGCTGCTAACAGAACAGCATTTAAGGAAAAGTATAGTAAAAGATAGCAAGTTTTCCTTGATAAAGACCATTGTTCTTCAAATGATAGATACCTTCAGACATTCAGAGCCTGAACTAAGGAATATTCTGAAGGTGGAGATTTTGCCTCTAGGGGGAGCTTTACTTTCTTTCCTGGGACATGTGGGCCCTCAAGAAACAGCAATACTTCATTAGGTGGCTGCTCCAGCCAAAGGGAAAGACTTAAACAAAAGGGATCTGGGAGGGACTGAGAATACTACTTTATCTTTGCGGGAATAAAATAAATTATTTCCTAGATTTTGTTTTATTAATAAGTGCCTCTGTAATTGCTAGCTCGTGGCATATCTGCTTTTTTCACATTTGAACAGCCTTAGTCATTAAAAGAGAGAGAGGGAGGAGAAAAATGATCAAAACACACCTTTGGCTCTATGAACTCAGATAGTGGGCTTAACCCATGAAGCTTAGTTCCAATCCTGTCTTCAAACTACTAATTTACTGCCTTCTAATTTTTAGCCACCTCTATCACCACTAACCCAATCTCACCCACCTCCCTGAAAAAAAGAAAAGTTTCCCTTACGTAGGACAGCTTCAGTTACTCAATAAGATCGATTGTCATCTTTCTCCAGGTATTGGAAAAACAAACTTTTTTTTTCAGGTGTCCATCACTGTGGCTGCTGGGATAAAGGGACTGGTTACAGAGGAGTGCCAAGTCCTCTGGTGAGCTGCTGAATTCAGGGCCTCATCATTGGCTCTCACAGCAAGCAGATCAAACCAGCTAATCCTAAAAGAAATCAAACTGAATATTCATTGGAAGGACTGATGTTGAAGCTCCAATACTTTGGCCACCTGATGTGAAGAGCTGACTCACTGGAAAAGACCTTGATGCTGGGAAAGATTGAGGGCAAGAGGAGGAGGCAGCAGAGGATGAGATGATTAGATAGCATCACTGACTTAATGGACATGAGTCTGAGCAAACTCCAGGAGATAGTGAAGGAAGGGAAGCCTGGCATGCTGAAGTTCATGGGGTCACAAAGAGTCAGACATTACTGAGAGACTGAACAACAATGATGCAAGAGAGCAACATGGTGCAGGAAATTAAATCAGCAACCAAAAGGTTAACAAAAACATTCTTCACTATATTGTAGGAGTTGCATCTCTGCAACCCACAACCTTTGCTGGTTTTATTTGCATTTAGGAGATGGTCTCCTGTTATGAGGAAGTCTGACCCCATGATCTTTCATCTGACCTTTCGTTGCTAATTCTAGCAATGTGCAATAAGACTTTCCACCAAGGGGCGGCCAAAGGTGGAACAGCCAAGTAGAAATTTCATTTCCCAACCAAGGGAACATTTCAATTTCTAGGAAATCAATTGAGTTCCTATTAAAAACAATGACACATATCTGTGCTTTCCACAAATAGGTTGCTTCCTGTTGGAAGGTAGAAAGCCACCCTCCCCCAGGCCTCCAGATGAGCCCTGATTTATTCCTCCTGCACCGAAAGCCATGTGAGCTGAAAGGTCAGGCAGTTAAAGATTTATGCTTTGTTTTATAAGATTGCTCAGAGAGAGAGTCTTTTCCCTCTCCTGTTTATTTTTTATCCTCCCCCAGCCTGCCGTCCATTTTTCTGGCTAAACTAGACCATGGAAAAGGAAATGGGAAAATGTCCTGTAACACGAGCCCAGGAGCTGGCAGGATGTGTGAACCAGTGAGGGTAACCTCCTGTGGCCAGCCATCACCATCCACCCAGAGAGGGGCAGATGCATCACTGTACCTTGTAAATTTTTTTTAACCTCAGATCCTAATGAATTTATTTGTTTTCCTAGGCAGATGGATCTGGCTCTCCCTGGGCCCTACAAAATGATCTGTCACTGTCTCCCCTGGTAACCTACAGCAGCCCATAATAAAGTCAGCTTGCCAGGTCCAAGAAATGATGCCATATCCTAGATCATGTTAAGTCTTTTCATGTATTAGATTCCCATCATGGGCTGCCCAGACATTTCTTTAAAGTAGATACCCCCATCTCCACCCAGGACATCTATCTGAATAGGGCACTGTAGAAGATGAAACCCAGGTGCCTTCATCACTTGTTCACTCGCTATTCTCTTTTAATTTCCATTCTGATCAACATAGTAACATAGAGGGAAACAACCAGTCCATAGATGATATACAAAAATGAAGGGAAAAAAAAACTTCAGAGCCTATACATTTTTAACCTGTATGTGTCTTATCAACTTTGTTTCTCCCCAAACCTATTTTTTCCTATTTTATTTAATGCCACCATGACCGTTGTGAAACCCTTCAGTGTGCTTTGATCTTTTTTCTTCCCTTATCCTCATGTTAAGTCAGTATCCATATATTACTGATTGAACTTCACAATGTCCCCTGCCTCACTGTACATCTCCACCATCTCTTACTGGGATTACTGGGATAAGCTTGGATCTGACCTCCCTGACTCCGCCCATTCCCCCTAGAGTTTAGACCCCCTTCTCCACAGGCCAAGAATCTCACCCCATTACACTCCTCTCTTGAGTGTCTACCTTTTTATTTCTCAGATAAAGTCCAAATGCTTAGAATGGCATCCCTTGTCTTACACACCCATCTGCTGCCTTCACCCACACACCTATGGGCTTGCTCTGATGCCCCCACACCCAGCATGGCCTTCCATATCTCCATACATTTATTTCAATAGCTCCCTCTATCCATATTCCTTTCCTTAACTCAGAAAGAAAATTAAAGATAAACAACAACAACAACAAAAGCCATTTCTTTTTTAGGATATACTTAAAATGCCACCTTCTCCATGAAGCACCCCTGAAGACCTCACCTCAGTTCATCTCTCCTGCTCTCTTTTTCCCTGTGATGCCTCTTTTATTCATTCTGCCGGGGGAGTAAACATACCTCTGCATGATAGCAACTTGCAGTTTCCTATATTGTTTACTTGCAACCTGTGTATTTTCCCCATGTTAAATGATGAACTAAACATCAGGGCATGTCTCATTTATGTCCCCATGCCTACCAATGGACTCAGGGTTTAGCCAATGAGGCTAGAATTACTCCGATCAGCTTCAGGATCATAACAAATAATTGAATTAGGGTCTGAAGTGTTTGGCTTTGTGAAAGATTGGTTGAGAAGAATTATATAGCTAGAGCCTACAACATTTTCTAAAGGCTTATCCTAATCAAGTTTGGACACTAAAATTTAGTACTTAAATTTTGACATTATACTGCTGCTGCTGCTGCTGCTAAGTCGCTTCAGTCGTGTCCGATTCTGTGCGACCCCATAGATGGCAGCCCACGAGGCTCCCCCATCCCTGGGATTCTCCAGGCAAGAACACTGGAGTGGGTTGCCATTGCCTTCTCCAATGCAGGAAAGTGAAAAGTGAAAGTGAAGTCGCTGAGTCTTCTTCCGACTCTTAGCGACCCCATGGACTGCGGCCCACCAGGCTCCTCCATCCATGGGATTTTCCAGGCAAGAGTGCTGGAGTGGGGTGCCATTGCCTTCTCCGGACATTATACTATGTAAGTATAACTATTATGTAAACATAATATAATCTTATAAGATTATAAGGCTAAAAGAGAAGTTATAGAGAGGAACCCACTTCAATCTAACTTTAGTCCAGATACCTTGTCAAGGTCAGCTGTTGCTTTTTTTGGCTTCCCTATATCCACCGTGCCTTCTTTAGAGGAAGGTTCTCTGAGCTTTTTAGGGCATTTAACAGTCATTCACTGTGTACATTCTACTTGAAAGTAGTTCTTTTGCACCTTTCCTGCTTGCTCATTTCTATTCCCCTCTAACCTTAAAATAACCTAATTATAGGAATTAGATCACTAGGCAATTTAACCTAACTCTTGACTTACGCTCTCCTGAATGCATAGCATGCCTTGCCTAACCTGTTGATTCTTTTCCTCTATAAAAATAAGTAAGAATAAAGAATTAAGCAGTTCTCTGTAGATGGACATTTGGGTTGCTGCCATATCTTACTGGCTGTAAATAACTACTATAAATAATTCATGTTGTAAATATGAATGTTGGGGGTATGTGTGCAGTTGCTCAATCATGTCCAACTCTTTGCAACCCCATGGACTGTAGTTCACAATACTCCTCTATCCATGGAATTTCCCAGGCAAGAATACTAGAGTGGGTTGTCATTTACTCCTCCAGGGGGTTTTTCTGACCCAGGAATTGAACCCATGTCTCTTGCATCTCCTGCCCTGGCAGGTAGATTTTTTTTACCACCATGCCACCTGGGAAGCCCATATTGGAGTATAGCTGAATTACAATCCACAACATATTTTTTTTAAAAACTCATATACAACTTAATAGAAAAGCAAACAACCCAATTAAAAAATGGGGCAAGGCTCTGAATAGACATTTTTCCAAAGAAGACATACAAATAGTCAACAGGTACAGGAAAGTGTGATCAATATCATAATCATAAGGGAAATGCAAATCAGAACTACACTAAATTATCACTTCACACCTGTAAGAATGGCTATTACCAAAAAGACAAGAAATAACAAGTTTTTGCAAGGACATGGAGAAAAGGAAACCCTTATGTACTGCTGGAAGGAATACAAATTAGTAAATCTACTATAGAAGACAGCATGGAGGTTCCTCAAGAAATCAAAACTAGAACTAACATATAAGTCCCTAGTTTTACTTCTTGGTATTTATCCAAAGGAAACAAAGTAACTGTCTTGAAAACATATCTGTCCCACCCCCAGTGTTCAATGAGAGTTATTTACAAAAACCAAGACATGGAAAGGACAAGAATTTATCAAGAGATGAATGAATTTTCAAAAAATGTGGCATACATACAGAATAGAATATTATTCAATCATAAAAAGAAGGAAATCCTGCCATTTGTGACAACATGGATGGTCCTAAGGGCATTAGACTAAGTCAAGTAAGACAGAGAAAGACAAACACCAATCCTATATGATCTCACTTATATGTGAAATCCCAAAAAAAAACCCAAAACCCAAGACAGAGAACAGATTCATGGCTGCCAGAGGCAGTGGGTGTAAAGATTTGTTGTTTTTCAGTCACTCACTCCTGTCTGATCTTGTGACCCCATGGACTGCAGCACGCCAGGCTTCCCTGTCTTTCACCATCTCTTGGATCTTGCTGAAACTCATATCCATTGAGTCGGTAGTATACATGTATGGCATAAATGTATGCCGTTTAACCATATTTTCCTCTGTTGTCCCTTTCTCCTCCTGCCTTCAACCTTTCCCAGCATCAGGGTCTTTTCTAATGAGTCAGTTCTTTGTATCAGGTGGCCAAAGTATTGGAGCGTGAGCTTCAGCATCAGCCCTTCAAATGAATATTTGGGATTGATTTCCTTTACGATTGACTGGTTTGATCTCCTTGCAGTATGAGGGACTCTCAAGAGTCTTCTCCAATACCACAGTTCAAAAGCATTGATTCTTTGGCACTCAGCCTTCTTGATGGTCCAACTCTCACATCCATACATGACTACTAGAAAAACCATAGCTTTGACTAGATGGACCTTTGTTGGCAAAGTAATGTCTCTGTTTTTTAACAAGCTGTATAGGTATGTCATAGCTTTTTTCCCAAGAAACAAGTGTCTTTTATTTTCATGGCTGCAGCCACCATCTGCAGTGACTTTGGAGCCCAAGAAAATAAAGTCTGCCACTGTTTCCATTGTTTCCCCTATCTGTCATGAGGTGATGAGACTGGATGCCATGATCTTAGTTTTTTCAATGTTGAGCTTTAAGCCAGCTTTTTCACTTTCCTCTTTCACCTTCAAGAGGCTTTTTAGTTCCTCTTCAACTTCTGCCATAAGGATGGTGTCATCTGCATGTCTGAGGTTATTGATATGTCTACCTGCAATCGTGATTCTACCTTGTGCTTCATCTAGCCTGGCATTTTGCATGCTGTACTCTTCATATAAGTTATATAAGCAGGGTGACAATATACAGCCTTGACATATTCCTTTCCCATTTTGGACCCAGTCCGTTGTTCCATATCCACTTCTAACTGTTGCTTCTTGACCTGCAAACAGGTTTCTCAGGAGGTAGGTAAGGTGGTCTGGTTTTCCCATCTTTTTCAAAATTTTCCACAGTTTATTGTGATCCACACAGTCAAAGGCTTTGGCATAGTCAATAAAGCAGAAATAGATGTTTTTCTAGAACTCTCTTGCTTTTTCAATGATCTAGCAGATGTTGGCAATTTGATCGCTGGTTCCTCTACCTTTTCTAAATCCATCTTGAACATCTGGAAGTTCATGGTTCACGTATTGTTGAAGCCTGGCTTGGAGAATTTTGAGCATTACTTTGCTAGCATGTGAGATGAGTGCAATTATGCAGTAGTTTGAGCATTCTCTGGCATTGCCTTTCTTTGGGACTGGAATGAAAACTGACCTTTTCCAGTCCCGTGGCCACTGCTGACTTTTCCAAATTTGCTGGCATATTGAGTGCAGCACTTTCATAGCATCATCTTTTAGGATTTGAAATAGCTCAACTGGAATTCCATCACCTCCACTAGCTTTGTTCATAGTGATGCTTCCCTAAGGCCCACTTGACTTCCCATTCCAAGAACTCTGACTCTAGGTGAGTGATCACACCATCGTGATTATCTGCATCACAAAGATCTTTTTTGTACAGTTCTTCTGTGTATGCTTGCTACCTTTTCTTAATATATTCTGCTTCTGTTAGGTCCATACCTGTCCTTTATATCTGTCCTTTATTGAGCCCATCTTTTCATGAAATGTTCCCTTGGTATCTCTAATTTTCTTGAAGAGATCGCTAGTCTTTCCCATTCTATTGTTTTCCTCTATTTGTTTGCATTGATCACTGAGGAAGGCTTTCTTATCTCTCCTTGGTATTCTCTGGAACTCTGCATTCAAATGGGTATATCTTTCCTTTTCTCCTATGCTTTTTGCTTCTCTTCTTTTCACAGCTATTTGTAAGGCCTCCTCAGACAGCCATTTTGCTTTTTTTCATTTCTTTTTCTTGGGGATGGTCTTAATCTCTGTCTCCTGTACAATGTGTCCAGAGTAGAGGATCTCATTAATGGGATGTATGTGTCAAGGAATTCTTTGCATTAGAGTCGGTTTTGAAGGATGAATAGGAGTTTGCCAAAGGGAGAAGAATGGGGCTTCCAGGTAGGAGAAGCAGGGACAGGACATTTTATTACAGGGCAGGGATCTGGGGACCACACGATGCCAGGTGCTTTCCTGGTTATCTTATTCAGTGTTCACAAACGCTATGGAAAAAGTGCTGTTAATTTTTGGGGAAAATGATTGCATCATCTTTATAAAATTACTAAATGCTTTTCTAAAGAATTCAAGCTAGATAGCAAAATGCTGCAAAAATTGGGGTGGGGGTGGGGTAATCATATCAAATTCTAGTACCCCAAATGTCCAAAATTAATATTAGCCACATGATCACATTAGGTATATATATGGAAATAGACTCTTGGAGGGCACAAACAGAATCTTGTGCACCAGGACCAAGGAGAAAGGAGCAGTGAACCCACAAGAGACTGACCCAGACTTGCCTATGAGTGTCCAGGAGTCTCCAGCGGAGGTGTGGGTCAGTGGGGGCCTGCTGCAGGGTTTGGTGCACTGAGTATAGCAGTACATGTGTGGGACCTTTTGAAGGAGGTTGCTATTATCTTCTTTACCTCCACCAGAGTTTGGTGCCAGGTAAAGAGCAGGGAGGAAACAAAACTCCACTCATCAACATAAATTTGGATTAAAGATTTACTGAGCATGCCCCCTCCCCCCACATCAGAACAAGACCTAGTTTCCCCCTCAGTCAGTCTCTCTCATCAGGAGGCTTCTGTAAGTCTCTTACCTTCTCCATCAGAGAGCAGACAGACTGAAAACCACAATCACAGAAAACTAACCAATCTAATCACGTGGACCACAGCCTTGTCTAACTCAATGAAACTATGAGCCATCCCGTGTAGGGCCACCCAAGACGGATGGGTCATGGGGGAGAGTTCTGACAAAATGTGGTCCCCTGGAGAAGGGAATGGCAAACCACTTCAGTATTCTTGCCTTGAGAACCCCATAAACAGTATGAAAAGGCAAAATGATAGGATACTGAAAGAGGAATTCCCCAGGTCAGCAGGTGCCCAATAGGCTACTGGAGATCAGTGGCGAAATAAGTCCAGAAAGAATGAATAGATGCTGCTGCTACTGCTAAGTCACTTCAGTCATGTCCAACTCTGTGCAACCCCATAGATGGCAGCCCACCAGGCTCCCCCATCCCTGGGATTCTCCAGGCAAGAATACTGGAGTGGGGTGCCATTGCTTTCTCCAAATGAAGAGATGGAGCCAAAGCAAAAACAACACCCAGTTGTGGACGGGACTGGTGATGGAAGCAAGATCTGATGCTGTAAAGAGCAATATTGCATAGAAACCTGGAATGTTAGGTCCATGAATCAAGGCAAATTGGAAGTGATCAAACAGGAGACGGCAAGAGTGAACGTCGACATTCTAGGAATCAGCAAACTAAAATGGACTGGAATGGGTGAATTTAACTCAGATGGCCATTATATCTACTACTGTGGGCAAGAATCCCTTAAGAGAAATGGAGTAGCCATCATAGTCAACAAGAGTCCAAAATATGGTACTTGGATGCAGTCTCAAAAACGACAGAATGATCTCTGTTCGTTTCCAAAGCAAACCATTCAATATCACTGAATCCAAGTCTATTCTCCTACCAGTAATGCTGAAGAAGCTGAAGTTGAAAGGTTCTATGAAGACTAGAAGACCTTCTAGAACTAATACCCAAAAAAGATGTCCTTTTCATTATAGAGAACTGGAATGCAAAAATAGGAAGTCAAGAATTTACCTGGAGTAACAGGCAAATTTGGCCTTGGAGTACAGAATGAAGCAGGGCAAAGACTAAATTTTGTCAAGAGAATGCACTAGTCGTAGCAAACACCCTCTCCCAACAACACAAGAGAAGACTCTACACATGGACATCACCAGATGGTCAACATTGAAATCAGATTGATTATATTCTTTTTAGCCAAAGATGGAGAAGCTCTATATAGTCAACGAAAACAAGACTGTGAGCTAACTGTGGCTCAGATTATGAACTCCTTATTGCCAAATTCAGATTTAAATTGAAGAAAGTAGGGAAACCCACTAGACCATTCAGGTATGACCTAAATTAAATCCCTTACGATTATACAGTGAAGTGAGAAATAGATTTAAGGGACTAGATCTCATAGACTGAGTGCCTGATGAACTATGGACAGAGGTTTGTGACATGGTACAGGAGAGAGGGATCAAGACCATCCTGTTGTGGTTATCTGGGTCATTAAGACCTCTTTTGTACAGGTCTTTTATGTATTCTTGCCACCTCTTTTTAATATCTTCTTCTTCTGTTAGGTCCATACCATTTCTGTCCTTTATTGTGCCCATCTTTGCATGAAATGTTCCCTTGGTATCTCTAATTTTCTTGAAGAGATTTCTAGTCTTTCCCACACTATTGTTTTCCTATTTATTTGCATTGATCACTTAGGAACAATTCAAGTGATTGATCACTTTCTTAGGATCACTTCCTTGTCTCTCCTTGCTGTTCTTTGAAACTCTGCATTCAGATGGATATATCTTTCCTTTTCTCCTTTGCTTTTCACGTCTTTTCTTTTCATTATTTGTAGGCCTCCTCAGACAACTAACACCCAAAAAAGATGTACTTTTCATTATAGGGGACTGGAATGCAAAAGTAGGAAGTCAAGAACACCTGGAGTAACAGGCAAATTTGGCCTTGGAATATGGAATGAAGCAGGGCAAAGACTAATAGAGTTTTGCCAAGAAAATGCACTGGTCATAACAAACACCCTCTTCCAACAACACAAGAGAAGACTCTACACATGGACATCACCAGATGGTCAACACCGAAATCAGATTGATTATATTCTTTGCAGCCAAAGATGGAGAAGCTCTATACAGTCAGCAAAAACAAGACCAGGAGCTGACTGTGGCTCAGACCATGAACTCCTTATTAACAAATTCAGACTTAAATTGAAGAAAGCAGGGAAAACCACTAGACCATTCAGGTATGACCTAAATAAAATCCCTTATGATTATACAGTGGAAGTGAGAAATAGATTTAAGGGCCTAGATCTAATAGATAGAGTGCCTGATGAACTATGGAATGAGGCTCGTGACATTGTACAGGAGACAGGAATTAAGACCGTTCCCATAGAAAAGAAATGCAAAAAAACAAAATGGCTGTCTGGGGAGGCCTTACAAATAGCTGTGAAAAGAAGAGAAGCGAAAAGCAAAGGAGAAAAGGAAAGATATAAACATCTGAATGCAGAGTTCCAAAGAATAGCAAGGAGAGATAAGAAAGCCTTCCTCAACGATCAATGCAAAGAAATAGAGGAAAACAACAGAATGGGAAAGACTAGGGATCGCTTCAAGAAAATCAGAGATACCAAAGGAACATTTCATGCAAAGATGAGCTCGATAAAGGACAGAAATGGTATGGACCTAACAGAAGCAGAAGATATTAAGAAGAGATGGCAAGAATACACAGAAGAACTGTACAAAAAAGATCTTCACGACCCAGATAATCACGATGGTGTGATCACTGACCTAGAGCCAGACATCCTAGAATGTGAAGTAAGTGGGCCTTAGAAAGCATCACTACGAACAAAGCTAGTGGAGGTGATGGAATTCCAGTTGAGCTATTCCAAATCCTGAAAGATGATGCTGTGAAAGTGCTGCACTCAATATGCCAGCAAATTTGGAAAACTCAGCAGTGGCCACAGGACTGGAAAAGGTCTGTTTTCATTCCAATCCCAAAGAAAGGCAATGCCAAAGAATGCTCAAACTACAGCACAATTGCACTCATCTCACACGCTAGTAAAGTAATGCTCAAAATTCTCCAAGCCAGGCTTCAGCAATACGTGAACTGTGAACTTCCTGATGTTCAAGCTGGTTTTAGAAAAGGCAGAGGAACCAGAGATCAAATTGCCAACATCCGCTGGATCATGGAAAAAGCAAGAGAGTTCCAGAAAAACATCTATTTCTGCTTTATTGTCTATGCCAAAGCCTTTGACTGTGTGGATCACAAGAAACTGGGAAATTCTTCAAGAGATGGGAATACCATACCACCTGATCTGCCTCTTGAGAAATTTGTAAGCAGGTCAGGAAGCAACAGTTAGAACTGGACATGGAACAACAGACTGGTTCCAAATAGGAAAAGGAGTACGTCAAGGCTGTATATTGTCACCCTACTTATCTAACTTATATGCAGAGTACATCATGAGAAACGCTGGGCTGGAGGAAGCACAAGCTGGAATCAAGATTGCCGGGAGAAATATCAATAACCTCACATATGCAGATGACACTACCCTTATGGCAGAAAGTGAAGAAAAACTAAAAAGCCTCTTGATGAAAGTGAAAGAGGGGAGTGAAAAAGTTGGCTTAAAGCTCAACATTCAGAAATCGAAGATCATGGCATCTGGTCCCACCACTTCATGGGAAATAGATGGGGAAACAGTGGAAACAATGTCAGACTGTATTTTTCTGGGCTCCAAAATCACTACAGATGATGACTGCAGCCATGAAATTAAAAGACGCTTACTCCTTGGAAGGAAAGTTATGACCAACCTAGATAGCATATTCAAAAGCAGAGACATTACTTTGCCAACAAAGGTTCATCTAGTCAAGGCTATGGTTTTTCCTGTGGTCATGTATGGATGTGAGAGTTGGACTGTGAAGAAGGCTGAGTGCCAAAGAATTGATGCTTTTGAACTGTGGTGTTGGAGAAGACTCTTAAGAGTCCCTTGGACTGCAAGGAGATCCAAGCAGTCCATTCTGAAGGAGATCAGCTCTGGTATTTCTTTGGAAGGAATGATGCTAAAGCTGAAACTCCAGTACTTTGGCCACCTCATGCGAAGAGTTGACTCATTGGAAGGGACTCTGATGCTGGGAGGGATTGGGGGCAGGAGGAGAAGGGGACGACAGAGGATGAGATGGCTGGATGGCATCACTGACTCGATGGACGTTAGTCTGGGTGAACTCAGGGAGTTGGTGATGGACAGGGAGGCCTGGCGTGCTGCGATTCATGGGGTCACAGAGAGTCGGACATGACTGAGTGACTGATCTGATCTGATCTGATCTCAGACAACCATTTTGCCTTTTTGCTTTTCTTTTTCTTAGGGATGGTTTTGATCACTGCCTGCTATACAATGTTACAAACCTCCACCCATACTTCTTCAGGCACTCTATCAGATCGAATCTCTTGACTCTATTTGTCACTTCCACTGTATAATCATAAGGGATTTGATTTAGGTCATACCTGAATGGGCTAGTGGTTTTCTCTATTTCTTCAATTTCAGTCTGAATTTTGCAATAAGGAGTTCATAAATTTTGCAAGAAGGGTGAAAAGGATGAAGGTCTTCAAAAGCTACAAATTTCCAGTTATAAAATAGATAACTCATGGGATGTAATTTAGTAATACCTGACTTGAAAGTTGCTATAAGAGATTTTTTTGAACCAGTCGTCTTTTGTTGGATGTTATTCTCCATTAGGATATGAAAGGATTCAGGAGTGTCTGGCAAAGGTCTTGTTCAGGAATGTGGAGTGTGCCCTCTTCAGTGGTACTCGCTTGGTTGCTACTGTTTAAGTTCCGTGCAAGAACGGCAACGGTTGAAAAGTACATAAGCTTCCAGCACCATAGAAAGCCCAGCAACATTCCCTTTTTTCATGCTGAGATACTTGTAATACTGGTAATAACCTTTTTGAAACACTACAGCAATGCTTTTAGGGATGAAATCCTGCATTAGTATCCAGATTGGCAGCTCTCTTAATTTGACATCCAGCAGTTTTCTTCTCTTTCAGAGGTACAATTGACACCATCTTGGAGTCGTGGCTGTCTGCTCCAGCATGAACTCTCCTGTGTTGAGAAAGGTTTGAGGCACAACAAACAGCCTTCCCATATTTTTCAGAGAGTTTCTCACCACTATGAGTTATCTGATGCAGAAAAAGTGATGACTGTTTCCCAGATACAAACATTTTTCTATGGTTGACTACAACCAATTTTACAACTTGAATCCAAATTGTCCCTTGTGGGCTTGGGTTACCACTGCACAACTGTTTCCATGGCAACCTATTGTTTTCTCTCCGTGATGGATGCCACTCACAAGCTACTGGCATCAAGGAGCAGGGAAAAAACTTGAGGTGGAAGTCACCCGCTCCATTGTTCCATTTTTTAATTTTCTTTGGATATGATTTACTTTCTTTGGATAGTAAATTCCACCCAGGAGTGGAACTGCTGCATCATAAGATAATTTTGTTTTTAGTCTTTGAAGAACTTTCATACTGTTTCCCATAGCGGCAACACCAGTTTGCATTCCCAGCAACAGTGTGCATGTGCTCCCTTTGCTCTATATCTCACCAACGTTTGTCATGTGTGGTCTTTTTGATACTAGCCATTCTGATACGTGTGAAATGATATCTCACTGTGATTTTGATTTGCATTTCTCTGATGATTAGCAATATTGAGCATATGAGCATGTTTCTATTGGCAGTTTGTATGTCTTCTTTGGAAAAAATGTCTATCCAGGTCTTCAGCCCATGTTCTTAATCAAATTGCTTAGTTTTTGATATTGAGTTATAGGAGCTATTCTATATTTTGGATATTAACCCCTACCAATCATATCACTTGCAAATATTTTCTCCCACTCAGTAAGTTGTCTTTTCATTTTGTCAGTAGTTTCCTCTGCTGTACAAAAGTTTTTGAGTTTAATTAGGTTTATTTTTGTTTTTACTTATATGCCTCAGGCAGAGAAGGCAATAGCACCCCACTCTAGTACTCCTGCCTGGAAAATCCCATGGACGGAGGAGCCTGGTAGGCTGCAGTTCATGGGGGTCACTGAGGGTCAGACACGACTGAGCGACTTCACTTTCACTTTTAACTTTCATGCATTGGAGAAGGAAATTGCAACCCACTCCAGTGTTCTTGCCTGGAGAATCCCAGGGACGGGGGAGCCTGGTGGGCTGCCATCTATGGGGTCACACAGAATCAGACACGACTGAAGTGACTTAGCAGCAGCATATGCCTCAGGAAACAAATCCAAAAAAATACATTGCTACAATTTATGTCAAAGAATGTTCTGTTTGTGTTCTCTTCTAGGAGTTTTATGGTTTCAGGTCTTATATTTAGGTTGTTAATCTATTTTGAGTTTATTTTTGTATATGATGTGAGGAAAGGTTCTAATCACATTATTTCACATGTAGCTGTCCCATTTTCACAGCATCACTTATTGAAGAGACTATCTTTCTCCAATGTATACTCTTGCCTCCTTTGTTGTAGAGTAATTGACCATAAATGCATGGGTTTCTCTCTGGGCCTTCTGTTCTATTAATCTATGTATCTGTTTTTGTGCCAGAATCAAACTGTTTTGATTATTGTGGCTTTGCAGTGTAGTCTGAAGTCAAAGAGCATGATACCTCCGACTTTCTTCTTTTTTCTCAGGATTGGAAATTTGAGACTTTTGTGGTTCCATATAAAATATAGCCTTATTTGTTCTACTTCTGTGAAAAAATGTCATGGGTTTTTTGACAGGGATTGCATTAAATTTGTAGATTGCTTTGGGTAGAATGAGTATTTTAAAAATATTAATTCTTCAATTCCCAGGACATGGATTATCTTCCCATTTCCTTGTATCTTATAGCCATTTACTTGGGTAATAGCCTACTTAGAAAATGGGAATATTCAGATCTTTGAAGACCTGGTAGATATAGGGTCAAAATTCAATCTAACACCATGAGATTAAAAAGTTCTATTTTGGCACTCTCTCCATTAAATTGGAGGTAGAAGAGGTTCAGGTAATAAAGGTAATCAGCAGAATTTTGACCGAGGTTCATCTTGTAGGGGGGATGCTGTCTGTATGAACCCACTTGATTGTCATTTCCCTGATCCCCAAATGTATAAATCAAATAAATATATTTAGCAGTTGGCAGAAACTTATCATTGTCTCTTTAACCTATAGGATAGGAGTGTTTAGTAGTAGGAAAGCCAAGTCATAGCCCCTGAAACTGTCCCTTCCCACTCAGAAATTAGAGTAAACAAAAACAATTATCACAACACAGCACAATAACAAAATCAATGCTACACTAATGCAGTAAGATTAGATCTCAATTACAAGAGAAAAACTATTAAAAATTCCAACATAGGGAGGCTGAACAACACGCTGCTGAATAACCAACAAATCACAGAAGAAATCAAAAAAGAACCCAAAATTTGCATAGAAACGAATGAAAATGAAAACACAACAACCCAAAATCTGTGGGACACTGTAAAAGCAGTCCTAAGGGGAAAGTTCATAGCAATACAGGCACACCTCAAGAAACAAGAAAAAAGTCAAATAAATAACCTAACTCTACACCTAAAGCAACTAAAAAAGGAAGAAATGAAGAACCCCAGGGCTAGTAGAAGGAAAGAAATCTTAAAAATTAGAGCAGAAATAAATGCAAAAGAAACAAAAGAAACCATAGCAAAAATCAACAAAGCCAAAAGCTGGTTCATTGAAAGGATAAATAAAATTGACAAACCATTAGCTAGACTCATCAAGAAACAAAGGGAGAAAAATCAAATCAACAAAATTAGAAATGAAAATGGAGAGATCACAACAGACAACACAGAAATACAAAGGATCACAAGAGACTACTATCAGCAATTATATGCCAATAAAATGGACAACTTGGAAGAAATGGACAAATTCTTAGAAAAGTACAACTTTCCAAAACTGAACCAGGAAGAAATAGAAAATCTTAAAAGACCCATCACAAGCACGGAAATTGAAACTGTAATCAGAAATCTTCCAGCAAACAAAAGCCCAAGTCCAGACGGCTTCACAGCTGAATTCTACCAAAAATTTAGAGAGGAGCTAACACCTATCCTGCTCAAACTCTTCCAGAAAATTGTAGAGGAAGGTAAACTTCCAAACTCATTCTATGAGGCCACCATCACCCTAATACCAAAACCTGACAAAGATCCCACAAAAAAAGAAAACTACAGGCCCATATTGCTGATGAACATAGATGCAAAAATCCTTAACAAAATTCTAGAAATCAGAATCCAAAAACACATTAAAAAGATCATACACCATGACCAAGTGGGCTTTATCCCAGGGATGCAAGGATTCTTCAATATCTGCAAATCAATCAATGTAATACACCACATTAACAAATTGAAAAATAAAAACCATATGATTATCTCAATAGATGCAGAGAAAGCCTTTGACAAAATTCAACATCCATTTATGATCAAAACTCTCCAGAAAGCAGGAATAGAAGGAACATACCTCAACATAGTAAAAGCTATATATGACAAACCCACAGCAAACATTATCCTCAATGGTGAAAAATTGAAAGCATTTCCTCTAAAGTCAGGAACAAGACAAGGGTGCCCACTTTCACCACTACTATTCAACATAGTTTTGGAAGTTTTGGCCACAGCAGTCAGAGCAGAAAAAGAAATAAAAGGAATCCAAATTGGAAAAGAAGAAGTAAAACTCTCACTATTTGCAGATGACATGATCCTCTACATAGAAAACCCTAAAGACTCCACCAGAAAATTACTAGAACTAATCAATGATTATAGTAAAGTTGCAGGATATAAAATAAACACACAGAAAATCCCTTGCATTCCTATACACTAATAATGAGAAAACAGAAAGAGAAATTAAGGAAACAATTCCATTCACCATTGCAACGGAAAGAATAAAATACTTAGGAATATATCTACCTAAAGAAACCTAAGACCTATATATAGAAAACTATAAAACACTGGTGAAAGAAATCAAAGAGGACACTAACAGATGGAGAAATATACCATGTTCATGGATTGGAAGAATCAATATAGTGAAAATGAGTATACTACCCAAAGCAATCTATAGACTCAATGCAATCCCTATCAAGCTACCAACAGCATTCTTCACAGAGCTAGAACAAATAATTTCACAATTTGTATGGAAATACAAAAAACCTCGAATAGCCAAAGCGATCTTGAGAAAGAAGAATGGAACTGGAGGAATCAACCTACCTGACTTCAGGCTCTACCACAAAGCCACAGTTATCAAGACAGTATGGTACTGGCACAAAGACAGAAATATAGATCAATGGAACAAAACAGAAAGCCCAGAGATAAATCCACGCACATATGGACACCTTATCTTTGACAAAGGAGGCAAGAATATACAAAAGAGAAAAGACAATCTCTTTAACAAGTGGTGCTGGGAAATCTGGTCAACCACTTGTAAAAGAATGAAACTAGAACACTTTCTAACACCATACACAAAAATAAACTCAAAATGGATTAAAGATCTCAACGTAAGACCAGAAACTATAAAACTCCTAGAGGAGAACATAGGCAAAACACTCTCTGACATACATCACAGCAGGATCCTCTATGACCCACCTCCCAGAATATTGGAAATAAAAGCAAAAATAAACAAATGGGACCTAATTAACCTTAAAAGCTTCTGCACATCAAAGGAAACTATTAGCAAGGTGAAAAGACAGCCTTCAGAATGGGAGAAAATAATAGCAAATGAAGCAACTGACAAACAACTAATCTCAAAAATATACAAGCAACTCCTACAGCTCAACTCCAGAAAAATAAATGACCCAATCAAAAAATGGGCCAAAGAACTAAATAGACATTTCTCCAAAGAAGACATACAGATGGCTAACAAACACATGAAAAGATGCTCAACATCACTCATTATCAGAGAAATGCAAATCAAAACCACTATGAGGTACCATTTCACACCAGTCAGAATGGCTGCGATCCAAAAGTCTACAAGCAATAAATGCTGGAGAGGGTGTGGAGAAAAAGGAACCCTCTTACACTGTTGGTGGGAATGCAAACTAGTACAGCCACTATGGAGAACAGTGTGGAGATTCCTTAAAAAACTGAAAATAGAACTGCCTTATGATCCAGCAATCCCACTGCTGGGCATACACACTGAGGAAACCAGAATTGAAAGAGACACGTGTACCCCAATGTTCATCGCAGCACTGTTTATAATAGCCAGGACATGGAAGCAACCTAGATGTCCATCAGCAGATGAATGGATAAGAAAGCTGTGGTACATATACACAATGGAGTACTACTCAGCCATTAAAAAGAACACATTTGAATCAGTTCTAATGAGGTGGATGAAACTGGAGCCTATTATACAGAGTGAAGTAAGCCAGAAAGAAAAACACCAATACAGTATACTAACGCATATATATGGAATTTAGAAAGATGGTAACAATAACCCTGTGTACAAGACAGCAAAAGAGACACTGATGTATAGAACAGTCTTATGGACTCTGTTGGAGAGGGAGAGGGTGGGAAGATTTGGGAAATGGCATTGAAACATGTGTAATATCATGTATGAAACAAGTTTCCAGGCCAGGTTCGATGCACGATACTGGATGCTTGGGGCTGGTGCACTGGGACGACCCAGAGGGATGGTGTGGGGAGGGAGGAGGGAGGAGGGTTCAGGATGGGGAGCGTATGTATACCTGTGGCAGATTCGTTTTGATGTTTGGCAAAACTAATAGTGTTTCAGGTTTAAAAATAAAATAAAATTATAAAAAAAAAAGAAGATAAACTAACCCCCCCCAAAAAATAGAAAGAAATACTATTCTAAAATAAAAAATAAATAAATAAATAAAAATCACCCATTATTAAAAAAAAAAAAAAAAAGACTTAAAACATGCAGGAGTGGTATTCCCCACCATATTTTCATTTCATTTATCAGTCTGGTCCCTACAAAATCTGTTGGTTCCACTGTACCAAATGTGATATCTTTATTAGAGAAAATTAACACAGCCTCCAGTACACAGTATGTGGATACTGAACCAGCACACCATAACCACAAAAAATAAAATGAGAGCAGTGTACATTCACATGGGCTATATACTCACTATCATACCCTCATGTTATTTTCTCATATTCTCTGTCATTTGATAGATTGATGGGACCTGGACTGTGGAAGAAAGAGAGATGAATAACTCAAAGGTTACTCATCTAACATTATCTAACAAGTGGTTAGAACTCGTGTTTATATGAGATCTTAACAAAAGAACAATAGTTTTGTTTTGTTTTGTTTTTTAGACAAGTGACAGGACAATGGTAAAAGACTGAGTTTCTAGGGGCAGCATGCTTTGGGAAGGCAAATGTGTGAGGAACCTAATGTGAAATAAAGGCTAGTTGCATATTTTGGAGAGTCCTACGTACCACCCCCTACGTACCACCCCTGGGCTGATAAGGGCCTAACGTTTCCTCTGGTGACTAACTTCTGCTTTTCTTGATAAAGGGGAAGAGGATACCTTTATAAATTTATGCCCTGCTTTTAGGCAAGTGGTAGACTGGCAGAGAGCTTTTCTTATATTTGTCTCTTCTCAATTGCCTTCAGGTCAAAGTAATCCTATGACAAAGGGGTGTATTTTGAGATGGCATATTCTGCTTTCAATTGTCTGGATACTTTTTGGAAATCAATATTGTATTAATTGAAACTGATGTTCAAAACAGTGGCAAATGCTATGGATGTCTTGGAAAGGTACATGTAATCCATAAAGTAGGGAAATGTCTCATGTTTCCTACCACAAAGAATGAAACCCAACCCTTGATAGGGTTCTTTGGGTTTTGTGGGCTATTTTGCATTTAAGAATACTGAAACTACTGATTTACCATGTTTGGCTTGAAAGCTGTTAGCTTGATTGAGGCCCCCAAAGAGAAATTCTCTATAGCAATTCAGGCTGTGGTTTCTAGAGGTGCTGATATTTGATTTCTGTGACTCAGCAGATTCCATAAGACTAGACAGATCAGTGGTAGAGAAAGATGTTGTATGGAAGCTTTGGCAGGCCCAATAGGCTAGTCACAACAGAAATGCCTATGATTTGGAAGCAAGTCATGCCACATGTAATTTAAAACAAAAAACAAAACAAAAAAAACACTATATATGATTTTTAAAAAAGTTCTTGAAATCCTGCTACTGGGTCCTTTAATTTTTTTTTTAATTTTATTTCATTTTTAAATTTTACATAATTGTATTAGTTTTGCCAAATATCAAAATGCATCCGCCACAGGTCCTTTTAAAAAACTGCATGTCTAACCTTGAGAATTAAATGTCTATATGGTCAGAACTACTTACAATGAATTGGATACTTTCAGATCCACCAAATCACAATCTGGGGCAGTTCCAGCAGCAATCCATTAAAACATGGGTGTGGTATATCCAAAATCAGGCACAAGCTGTTCCAAAGGGCACAAATAAGGTGCATGAACAGATTGCTCATAGCCCATATTTCTCTGGGGCCTTTTCCTCAGTTCCCACTTTGACCACATAGCATTTTTTATGACTAAATGATGGGAGAGGAAATACACAAAGCTTGATTCACAGATGAGTCAATTAGCAAATGAATGCCAGCAAAAAAAAAAAAAAGAACTGTCATTGTATCACGTCCTAACTCATGAAAAGCACTGAAAAAATGTCAAGGGAAAAGCTTCCCACTGGGCAGAGCTTTGGACACTACAGGGATGATACACTTGGAATATAGAGAGTAGACCAAGGTTAAAATTATACACAGACTCATAAGCCAGCAGAAATACCTTTTCTGTTTGGTCAGTCAGTTCAGTTCAGTTCAGTTGCTCAGTCATGTCCAACTCTTTGCAACCTCATGGAGTGTAGCACACCAGGCCTCCCTGTCCATCACCAACTCCCGGAGTTCACTCAAACTCATGTCCATTGAATTGGTGATGCCATCCAACCACCTCATCCTCCGTCATCCCCTTTTCCTCTCTCCTTCAATCTTTCCTAGCATCAGGGTCTCTTCAAATGAGTCAGCTCTTTGCATCAGGTGGCCAAAGTATTGGAGTTTCAGCTTTAATATCAGTCCTTTCAATGAATATTCAGGACTGATTTCCTTTAGGATGGACTGGTTGGATCTCCTTGCAGTCCAAGGGACTCTCAAGAGTCTTCTCCAACACCACAGTTCAAAAGCATCAATTCTTTGGTGCTCAGCTTTCTTTATAGTCCAACTCTCACATCCATACATGACTACTGGAAAAACCATAGCCTTGACTAGACGGACCTTTGTTGGTCTCTTTGGTAAATGACTTAGAAAAAAAAACTAGACTAGAAAACAAGGAGGTCTGGGGGACTGGCAGGTGAATGGATCTTTGAAAGTAAGCACAAAGTATTAGAATCTTTGTATCACACACTAGTGCTGAGCAGAGAGCACCTACTATAGAAGAGGCATTAAAGTG
Organism: Bubalus kerabau; assembly: GCF_029407905.1. Taxonomy (NCBI): domain Eukaryota; kingdom Metazoa; phylum Chordata; class Mammalia; order Artiodactyla; family Bovidae; genus Bubalus; species Bubalus kerabau. The sequence goes on from NC_073627.1 coordinate 123,664,013, forward strand.
CCCATCATACAGGATGACTCAGCAACTCTTCTAACTTTTGTCCTTCATCACCCACTATCCCTCATACTCAGTTGGTAAAGAATCTACCTGCAATGCAGGAGACCCAGGTTCCATCCCTGGGTCAGGAAGATCCCCTGGAGAAGACAATAGCTATCCACTTCGATATTATTTCCAGCCTGGTGGGCTACAGTCCATGGGGTTGCAAAGAATTGAACATGACTTAATGACTAAACCACCACCACTATCCACTATCAGCGTTTCTTGCATAATGAACTCATAAAGAGCTCTATGGTGGCAGAGAAAGAGAGGATATTCATAAGTCAGACAACAGGATATGTCTCTCACTAATGTTAATATAGCTCCTTCCCATCGGAACATCCCACCCAACAACAAAAGGAAACAAAACTAAGACCTCAGAAGACTACTACTCCTCAAGGAAACCAAACAGCCACTTGCAGCAAGTTGACATTATGGGACTTCTTCCCCTCTGGTAGTAGCAGCCATTCATCATTGGCCAGAATCAGCATATATTCCAAGTGTGGGTTTGCTTTCCCATCCACACACTCTTAGCTAGCACCACTACCCAAGGGCTGACAGTGTCTGAGCTACCAAAACAGACAAATGTGTCAGATAAACACATTTCACCTAAGAATGCTCAGCAGCAGACACAATGGTTTATTCCACTAACCCTTTTCTTATAAGCTTTCTCCCAAGTATGGCCAACCAAAATAGTAAACAAGTTGTGTTCAGAAGGCATGAACATAATACAGACAGTAAGTGTAAGAATGCAAAGAATGGATAGTAATGAATACTTGTGGTTTCCCATCCAGATGGCCTCTACTAAGCAGCACACATGTGAATTTTGGATGATGGCAATTCACAGCTGCCTTCATCTCCAGAGAATTGTCTTTGTCCAAACCGGAGGGTCTAAACATTGGTGTGACTAAAGGTTGGGTAGGACATCCCTAAATTGTACCAATAGCACCAACATTTGGCAGACATACATGATTCCTCAAAATATTTGTATGATTATGTTTTACAATGATTATTGGTAAAGATTAATTCATCAGAAATATATGTATTTATCACCAACTTCAGGGGAATTACACATCTCAGAGACTGTACCTGTTCCATTTTAAAAGTGCCCATACACACGTAAGTAGCCACACACTTTCTTTTTATCTTTTAATAAATGGCAACATTTTGATCTTCTCTCCTTGGGCTTCCCTGGTGGCTCAGATGGTAAAGCGTCTGACTGCAAAGCAAGAGACCGGGGTTCAATCCCTGGGTCGCAAAGATCCCCTGGAGAAGGAAATGGCAACCCACTCCAGTACTCTTGCCTGGAAAATTCCATGGACAGAAGAGCCTAGTAGGCTACAGTCCATGGGGTCACAAAGATTTGGACAGACTAAGCGACTTCACTTAATCACTTGGTAAGTGATACATTGTTGCATCTGACACTACATTTCCAGGTAATACCAACTTATAAAAAATTATAAAAAGAAAAAAAAGAAAAACCAGTATCAATGGTGGAGTGATATCTATGTTTTCCATGGGAAAACATGCTTTTGAGAATTGTAAACAGTATACCACATCAGAGGGCTCATCAGAACATGAGCACTGGGTAAAAGGTTTAATGCTAGGCATTAATAGCTTTTATGTCAAATAAAATCTTCCCATGGAAGATTCTGCAGTGACAGAATATTCTGATTAAAGATGACTAGAAGACATGAAAGAAAAAATCAATAGTGCTTATAAAAGATGGTTAGTTTCAGCAGCACACACATTAAGGAGTCAGTAAGGGAGAAGCTCAGGCAGTAAAACAAAATACCAGGGCTTAAAATAAATGCACCTATTTCCTTCTTAGGAGAGTTACTTCTATAAGAAAGTTAGGAAGCTGCAGTGTTCCTCCTGAATGATTACCACAGCACTTTGTAAATATTCTACTGGTCTGATCTGGGCACATCTCAATGTCCATCTGTCTGCAGGACAGAAAATGTAAATCCTAATTAATACTGATTGCAAAATAGCTGCACAAGAAACATTCTGAGCAATTGCAGAGAGAATGACTCAGCACCTGACTTTGGTTTATCTGAAGAAGGCTGGTGATAGGTGCATGCACGCATGTGCACACACACGCACACGCACACGCACACACACACACACACACGCTTTATCTGCAGCCAAGGAGAACAATTAGGGTGGGTCTAGTGGGAAACCGCATTAAATATGTTTCTTCTGGACAGCACTTGAGCCCCAATAGAATTCTCATCGCTCTTCCTCCCTTTGCTCCCTCCCACCCTCCTTGCTCTCTCTTTCTCAGACACAGACACACTCACACATACAGTTTTATAATTTGATGTTCTACATTTAAAAGACTGCATCAATGTCTGAGTGGACTCTCTTCTCCTATACTCTGGTTTTGACTTCTGTGAATCCATCTTATACCTGTAAACCTAATCCAATGGTAGTGACCCAAAGTGTCCAACAATAGGACTCCCTATGCTGAATCCTTTGTAGTCAGTTTTCTTATAACATAAGACCCATAATGGTTTTCTGGTAAAGCATTTTTCCTTAAAGCTCTTTTAAGGAAAAGAGAAGTAACTCTAAGGAATTTTGTAGTGCAAACTCAGACTGCTTTATATGTCATTTTGTTGAGAAAAGTGGCAAACCAGAGAGTGAAGACAGAAATGGCTAGTGGAGGACTTGGCTAATTGAAGAGGTCCGGTCTGGTGTACACAGAGAAGAGAGAAGGCTGATATGTAATAAACACATCCCATGCCCTGTGCTGGTCACCGAACAATTTGTAGGTTTTAATTTTCATGTTTTCGAGAAGACACTGCAGCTCAGAGAGATTGAGTGACTTGTCCAAAACATGCAGCTAGGAAATGGCATATCCCTGGTTTGGCCCCAGAACTCTCTCTTCTTATGCATCATGTTTCATAAGGAGAAGTCTCACAGGGAGGAAATGCGACATAACACACACCAATGGTTCCACCAGATAATTAAGACAAGACAAAGAAGTGCAAACGAACCTATTCCCTGTAACCCTCTGCCACCAGGAGGCTGTGTTGTAGGCCTGGAGGGAAAGCATGGGTGATGGGACACGCTTGCTCTGTGCTGTGGCTGCCAAAGGAAAGACCCCTGTGAAGAAAAGACTATTAACAGTCTCAGCTCCATTAAATTTAAAGCAGCTGCTAACAGTAGGAGCCTTTACATTGTCAATTATATGAATTTTCCTATTACTATGTCATACCAAAGAGCAATTATAGTACATTCATCAAACCCTGCTTTCGCCTCTCTGGTTCTGTCCATTAATACCACAGTGGCAGGCTTTAGAAATCCTGGAAGACAAATCTGACTTGCAGACTTTAATTGTTTCAAGGATTTGTGGTCAGAAACAACACTAGGTGAGTAGTAGGGGGTCAATTACACAATTAGACAGTGATAGGCAGAGAGCAGGTGAATTCACTCAACACACCAAATATTTATACATCAGTTCACTTCACAAAGTGCTTTGACACCCACTATTTCACTTCAAGTTTTCATCTGTCCCATTAACCAGTCTGGGAGGTGTTTAATCATTCTGCCTCTCTTATAGTTGAAGAAATGAAGACCGGAAGTTCTCTGCTAGCAGAGCCTGAACCAGAGCCTGAAAGAAGAGTCCCAGGCAGTTCCAGCCCTGCTGAGGAAGCAGGGCAGCAGCCAAGGACCAGTCTTATCTCCTTGTGGGCCATTTTGAAAAGAAGTAGTAAAATGAGAAAAATGATCCTGTGAGACAAGAGAAGTGAGAAGAGGAAGAAGGGAAAAGAGGCCAGGAGTGTGGCACACTGAGCTTGCTGAAATTACAGAGGATGTCTCCTAGTTGGACTAGCAATAAATTATTCTCCCTCTTGGCTGATGGTGTGCTATGCCATAGCCCCACAAAGACAGAGACAAACTTCCAGAAAATGAAAGACTGAGGAGTAAGATCTGACTTCACAGCAAGCCTGCCTACTCTCAAAAGGCAGGTCTCCCATGGTCTCAACAGTATTAGTTTTAAAAATACAAGAGAAACTACCTCTGCCCAAGATGGTCCCTTTCAGTTCTGTGCCATGATCTATTCATTAACCACCAAGAGTCCAAGTTCCTTTCTATACCCTGTAGATCCTGAAATGATTAGAAAAATTTTCCTGTCCTTTGTAAATCTGATGTTCCTGGAAGTGACCAAAACATTGGTTGATGATTCAGTATGGCATTTTAAATGATAGAGATGAGTTCAGGTTACCATGGGATCATAGAAGAGAAAGAGCTCCCACACAAGCCTGGAGGTGATGTCTCAGAGCTGTCTTACATGATAGGTAAGGGCTGATTTTTTTTTTAAAGGAGTAGGAAGATTTTTCCAACAGAAAAAAATAGCTTCAGATACAGATTCTGCTCTACCAGTTGGCAAGCACATGAAGGAAGGAGACAGGGGTACTAGCCACTTTCAGTGAACAAATGTTTCTGATCTTACTCCATATACCTCAAGCAATAGGATGTGATGTCAGGAGAACCCACAATAGAGAATATTTACCAATAGCACTGGACTCAGGCCCAGTCTTCTTCACTTCCCCTTGTCATTTTCTCCCCAGATTCTGCAGTTGCCCTTGTCTCCCTGCTGCCACTTCAGGTCCCTGGAGACACACCGACCCATGACTGCAGGGAACAAGGTGTTAGGAAATCCAGTATTCTCTTAGTTCAAGTAGGATAACCATGCTCAAGGAATGAAGGGTAAAAACAAATTGACTTAAACCAATTTGTAAAAACAAATTGACAAATTAAAATGACTTAAGTCATTTCCTAAAAAAATTACCTACATTAGGTTTACAAAACCAGTTCATCAGGTTATCTATTATTACATAACAAACTACTTGAAAATGTAAATAAGTACCCCAAAACGACTTAAAATCACCACTACATTTGTTCACAGTTTTATGGGTCAGGAATTCACAACGAGCTTGGCTGAGCAGGTGGTCTCTGATCCAAGTGATGGAAGCTGGAGTGGCTGGCACTGGAGGAGCCACTTTCAAAATGGCCTCTTTACTATCTATTGGGAGCTTCAGGCTATCTCCCTACTTCTCCCTCTCTCTCATCTCTCTTCTTTCTCCTCCCTCTTCCTTCCCTCCTCTCTCTATCCTTTCTTCTTCTCTCTCTACATGGTCTTTACTGTAAGCAGCTCCTTTGCCCCTTTTCTGGTGTTCACCCCTATTTTCCTCAGACCTTAATCATAAAGATAAAATCACTAGGTAACATTTAATCTAGTTTCTGGTTTCTGCTTTACTGAATGTATGCAATGCCTTACCTAACCTGTTGATTCCTTTTCTGGATTAGGAGGAGTAAGAATGAACAATTAAGTAAAGAATGGCTGACTCTCTATCCCAAGCTTCCCCCTAGTAAATCTGCAGGCAGACCATGCGAGCAAGAGAATATCCAATCTCAGATGGACCAGGCAAGCAACACAGCACCCCATGGATGATCAGAAGTCAGCAGGTCTGCATGCAACGTAAAAATGATGAAGAATCTGATCTCCTTAGAGTGTTTCCCTTTTTTTCCTTTAAACATTGTCATGGCAGAGCAGAATCTTCAGAGCTGGTCTCTGAATATGAGTCCATTTTCTGCCTAGATTGCCGGCTTTCCTGAATAAAGTGTCTTTCCCCTCTACTGACACTTACCCCTCAATTATTGGTTTTTGAGCGGTGAGTTGCTAAACCTGATTGTAGTAACGTTATTCTCTAGGATTTATTCATACAGCTTGGGACTCTCACAACATGATAGTTTCTATGTAGACCCACTTCCTGCTTGGCAGCTGGCTTCCCAGAAAACCTTCCAGTCTTCTTTTAAACACCTAATACTAGAGTGACATCATTTTGCCATATGCTATTAGACAAAGCAGTCATAAACCATCCCAAATTCAAGGGGAGGATAAACAGATTCCTTCTCTCAATGAATGTCACAGATTTATGTCCACAGAATTTAATCTGCCACAGTAACTCAATAGACACTTAGCCAGCATTTAGCTTTGTTAAACTGTGCAGCATTTGGAGTAGTCATCCTCTGATTTCTTATTTCTTATCAAGATGAAGCAAAAAAAAAAAAAAAAAAAAAAAAAACTTATTCCTAAGTTCCTTCTCACAAGTAGATGCTATGCTTGCAACACTGTGTGGCGAGCTCCATAGGATGGCAAATGTAAAAAAATTCAGCCCACACCTATACCTGTTTGTCCCATTTGGGTCTCATGTGCAGATGGAGTACAGAGAGTGGGGACTGTGAGACCCACACATCTCTCTTCACCCACATGCTTGGAAATAATTCCTAGAATACCACTGTGATGCTAATCTTTTAGGTAAACCAGAATGTATAATGAATTTGAATCCTACTCTCTGGCAAATCAAGAGTCACTGTAGAAAAATCCAAAAGCTAATTTTCAGTATGTCTTTAAAAGGAATTCACTATCAGAACCACCCTGAACCTTATATACAATGTGATTAGACAGAAGCAGTATTTGCCTTTTAAAAATGCTCTGAGTATGTTGTCATCATGTGAGATGTGAGAGTTGGACTATAAAGAAAGCTGAGTGCTGAAGAATTGATGCTTTTGAACTGTGGTGTTGGAGAAGACTCTTAAGAGTCCCTTGGACTGCGAGAAGATCCAACCAGTCAGTCGTAAAGGAAATCAGTCCTGAATATACATCGGAAGGACTGATGCTGAAGCTGAAGGTCCAATACTTTTGCCTCCTGATTCAAAGAACTGACTTACTGGAAAAGACCCTGATGCTGGGAAAGATTGAAGGCAGAAGGAGAAGGGGACGACAGAGGATGAAATGGTCTGGTGGCATTGCTGACTCAATGGACATGAGTTTGAGCAAGTTCTGGGAGTTGGTAATGGACAGGGAAGCCTAGCGTGCTGCAGTCCATGGGGTCACAAAGAGTCAGACTCAACTGAGCAACTGAACTGAACTGATGTTGTCATCATAACTAATTGATGGAAGTAAGACTAGAGCCCTGGAAATCTGACCGTCTGACTCCAAAGCCCATCTTTCTACTATCTGTAATTAGCCTCCTACTGCAATTTAAAAAAAAAAAAAAAAAGGCATAAAAGCAGGACAGGAATGAAAAATGCCATCCTTACTGAGAAAGGATAGAAACTGCCACTGCCTTCAAATCCTTTTTAGTTGCCAAAAGTGGCCTTGACAGGTAAGTAGACAGGGTGCCTCTTGGGAACTGCTAATGAACAGAGGGCTGGGAGAGGCTAGGGAGGATTAAAGAGGAAGCAAGCTACAATATCAAGAGCTGCCTCTGGTATCTGGCTATTGCTCAGGGGCACTTAGAATGGCCCTAGGCAAATTTTCAGAGTAGGAAGCTCAAGTTTCCTCTCTCTACTCATCCTGAAGCTCCAGGGTTTTTCTGCCCCCTAACCATTATCATCACTTCTTAAAAATCTAGATGCCCAGCAACCTCATGTGCCTCCCTCTCCCAAGACATCTCTACCACCTCCCCCACCTCCATACAAAGTGGCTCCAGAAAATATTACTGAGTCCAAGCTAGCACTGCTTACCACACAACAGGCCAATAAATAAAGATATGAGTCTCTGGGACAAGGAATAGTGACTTTATTCAGAAAGCCAGCAGAACAAGAATATGGTGGACCAGTGTCCCATAGAACCATCTTGCTTGAGTTTAGAATTCAGGCATCTTTTATACTAAAAGAGAAGGGCGTAAGAACATTTCCTGGTTCTGGTCAGCCTCCAGAGGGGAGGTGCTAATTTCTTCCTTCCTGCAGTTATGCATAGGTGGGCCTACTCTGGATGTTTCCTGTGAACTAAACAAAGGGTCTTGGGGCTTCCCTGGTGGCTCAAAGGTTAAAGCACCTGCCTGCAATGCGGGAGAACTGGGTTCGATCCCTGGGTCGGGAAGATACCCTGGAGAAAGAAATGGCAACCCACTCCAGTAGTCTTGCCTGGAGAATCCTATGGATGGAGCAGCCTGGTGGGCTACAGTCCACGGGGTCACAAATAGTCGGACACGACTGAGCAACTTAACTAACTAACTAAACAAAAGGTCTTAGCTTAACACCCATTACCTAAGCAGGGTTCCCAGAGATGGGATATTGTGTGTCATTTAAGCTTATAAGCAACATCCCTTTACTGATTTAATTGGTAATAGAATACAAAAGTTCTTCCCTATTGCAATGAAAGTGAAAGTCGCTCAGTGAAAGTCCAAATCTTTGTGACCCCATAGACTATAGAGTCCATGGAATTCTCCAGGCCAGAATACTGGCATGGGTAGCCTTTCCCTTCTCCAGGGGATCTTCCCAACCCAGGGATTGAACCCAAGTCTCCCGCATTGCAGGCAGATTCTTTATCAGCTGAGCTACAAGGGAAGCTCTATTATAGAGGTGATTCCAATAGCTGACATTAACAGTCAGGTTTAGGGTTACCAGTGAAGCTTTCCCTTGAGGAAGAACCTGCATTTTCAGCTTCTTCACCTTCTCTTTCCACTGGCATTCCGCAAACCAAGTAGTGGAGGCAGTAGCTATTTGGTTATAAATCAATCCCAAGAGATGCTTTATTTAATCAAAACAGATTTAAATCAAAGGATTGAAAGGTAAGAGAAAAAAAGAGATGAAATAAATGATTTCATCACATATTGTTCAGTAAACAGCTTCTGAGAACAAGTAAAATTTCAGCATGTCTTTACAAGCTTATGACAATTATAAGTATCCTTCCACACACTAAGAACCACTTTGCTAAGCAGAAATAATTTTTAAAAATTAAACAATGCTTTATGCTTTCAATTTATAAAATTTATATTAAAAGTGAATAGGAATGAAGGTAAGACTGGGATGCAGGTCATCTGATCCAAATCCCATGATCTTTCTGTTCTCCTTGCAGATTTTCCTATTGCTCAGCTCTCAACTGTTTCTATGGTAACAAAAGGAACTTTTCCAGTCCTCTTTATAGTGTACCAAGAACTTTCACATATATACTTTCATGTGCTTAAAGGTAATGGGGATTGGTTAAAAGATTCTATAATATTTCAGCCAGGTTAAACGGCAGTGAAGAGAATTCCAAAATCTTAGTGACTGTAACCTAACAAAAATTTATTTCTCACTCATATCCAAGTTCAAAGGCGGGTCAACAGATAGGATGCAGGCTGAGAAAGTACCATCTTGCCCACACCTTCACAGGCTGCAAGACTATTTAGAAAAGGAAGAGGCTAAATGGCCCACAGACTCTTAATGCTCTCCCATGGAAGTGATACAGGTCTCCTCCACACATTTTATAGGTCAAAGCAAGGTGCATGCTTTTTGCTTTGCATTCTGAGGCTACAGGTAAGTACTAACCTACCATGTGTCTGGAAGAAGAGATGGAACCTTTGTGAACAACCAAAATTACTACCAAGTACATAAAGCAGAAATAGCATGAGTGAAGGTTATCCTAAACACTAGATGATTTAATAACTGAGTTTTAATTCATTTAAACCTCATTTGCAGTCCATGGGGAGACACTAACAAAAATAAGAGGAAACCTAAGAATAAAATCAGGTATGAAAAATACTTCTCAAACAATCCTCAAATTAGTAACAGGGATAACTGATAGTTAAACACATATAAACATTTTATCTATCATAGATTCCTGGTTCCTAAGTTAATACAGCACCATGATTAAAACCAACAATTATGAATATTCAAAGTTTTAGACTACTATTATGAAAATTTGGTTGTAACCTTATTGCATTTTCAGCTTCTTTATCTTAGGATACTGAAAACTTACATTATTTAACTGTCTACAGTTTACACGGAAATTTCATACTTAACATTGCCTAAAATCTGCAAAACAGCAAAGCAGGTCATCCTTATCTCCATTTCACAGATAAGGTAACTGTGTCTCTGTGATTTTACATGTTTTGCCCAAAGTCACTCATACAAAAAGAGTATCAAAGACAAATTTTGAGTCCATTACTTACCCATTAACTTAAGAGTGAATAAGTTAGTAAAAAAGATCTCAGATATTAAATTCTTAAAGCTGGAATGACTATAAGTCTTCCATTCCTTTTTAAAATTAATTTTTATTGAAGTATAGTTGCTTACAATGGTGTGTAGGTTTCTACTGTATGGCACAGTGAATCAGTTTCACATATACATATAGCCCTTATTTTTTGGATTTCCTTCCCATTTAAGTCACCACAGAGCACTGGCAGAGCTCCTGTGCTACACAGAAGGTTCTCATTATTTATCTATTTTATGTAAAGTATCAACAGTGTATATATGTCAATCCCAATTCCATTTCTTAAGCTGTGTTCTTCTAAGAACAGATATTCTTGGAATTAAACAGAAACTGGAAATAGACTTGGGACCCTTTGGGTTAAAGAAAATAAAACACAATTTCTTATAAGACTTTGGAGAACCTTTCAGTTCACTTCAGTCACTCAGTCGTGTCCAACTCTTTGCAACCCCATGAACCACAGCACACCAGGCCTCCCTGTCCATCACACACTCCCGGAGTCCATCCAAACCCATGTCCATTGAGTTGGCGATGGCATCCAACCATCTCATCCTCTGTTGTCCCCTTCTCCTCCTGCCCTCAATCTTTTCCAGCATCGGGTCTTTTCCAATGAGTCAGCTCTTCACATCAGGTGTCCAAAATATAGGAGTTTCAGTTTCAACATCAGTCCTTCCAATGAACAATCAGGACTGATCTCTTTTAGAATGGACTGGTTGGATCTCCTTGCAGTCCAAGGGACTCTCAAGAGACTTCTCTAACACCACAGTTCAAAAGCATCAATTCTTCGGCTCTCAGCTTTCTTTATAGTCCAACTCTCACATCCATACATGACCACTGGAAAAACCATACCCTTGACTAGATGGACGTTTGTTGACAAAGTAATGTCTCTGCTTTTTAATATGCTGTCTAGGTTGGTCATAACTTTCCTTCCAAGGAGTAAGCGTCTTTTAATTTCATGGCTGCAATCACCATCTGCAGTGATTTGGGAGCCCAGAAAAATAAAGTTAGCCACTGTTTCCACTGTTTTCCCCATCTATTTCCCATGAAGTGATGGGACCGGAAGCCATGATCTTTGTTTTCTGAATGTTGAGCTTTAAGCCAACTTTTTCACTCCCCTCTTTCACTTTCATCAAGAGGCTTTTTAGTTTTTCTTCACTTTCTGCCATAAGGGTAGTGTTATCTGCATATGTGAGGTTATTGATATTTCTCCCGGCAATCTTGATTCCAGCTTGTGCTTCCTCCAGCCCAGCGTTTCTCATGATGTACTCTGCATATAAGTTAGATAAGTAGGGTGACAATATACAGCCTTGACGTACTCCTTTTCCTATTTGGAACCAGTCTGTTGTTCCATGTCCAGTTCTAACTGTTGCTTCCTGATCTGCAAACAGATTTCTCAAGAGGCAGGTCAGGTGGTCTGGTATTCCAATCTCTTTCAGAATTTTCCATAGTTTATTGTGATCCACATAGTCAAAGGCTTTGGCATAGTCAATAAAGCAGAAATAGATATTTTTCTGGAACTCTCTTGCTTTTTCAATGATCCAGCGGATATTGGCAATTAGATCTCTCATTCCTCTGCCTTTTCTAAAACCAGCTTGAACATTAGGAAGTTCTTGGAGAATTTAAAGCATTACTTTACTAGTGTGTGAGATAAGTGCAATTGTGTGGTAGTTTGAGTATTCTTTGGCATTGCCTTTCTTTGGGATTAGGATGAAAACTGACCTTTTCCAGTCCTGTGGCCACTGCTAGGTTTTCCAAATTTGCTGGCATATTGAGTGCAGCACTTTCACAGCATCATCTTTCAGGATTTGAAATAGCTCAACTGGAATTCCATCAAGTCCACTAGCTTTGTTCATAGTGATGCTTCCTAAGGCCCACTTGACTTCACATTCCAGGATGTCTGGCTCTAGGTGAGTGATCACACCATCGTGATTATCTGGATTGTGAAGATCTTTTTTGTACAGTTCTTCTGTGTATTCTTGCCACCTCTTCTTAATATCTTCTGCTTCTGTTAGGCCCCTATAATTTCTGTCCTTTATTGAGCCCATCTTTGCATTAAATGTTCCCTTGATATCTCTAATTTTCCTGAAGAGATCTCTAGTCTTTCCCATTGTGTTGTTTTCCTCTATTTCTTTGCATTGATCACTGAGGAAAGCTTTCTTATCTCTCCTTGCTATTCTTTGGAACTCTGCATTCAGATGCTTATATCTTTCCTTTTCCCCTTTGCTTTTTGCTTCCCTTCTTTTTACAGCTATTTGTAAGGCCTCCTCAGACAGCCATTTTGCTTTTTTGAATTTCTTTTCTTGGGGATGGTCTTAATCTCTGTCTCCTGTACAATGTCATGAACCTCCATCCATAGTTCATCAGGCACTCTATCTATCAGATCTAGGCCCTTAAATCTATTTCTCACTTCCACTGTATAATCATAAGGGATTTGATTTAGGTCATACCTGAAGGGTCTAGTGGTTTTCTCCACTTTCTTCAATTTCAGTCTGAATTTGGCAATAAGGAGTTCATGATCTGAGCCACAGTGAGCTCCCAGTCTTGTTTTTGCTGACTGTATAGAGCTTCTTCATTTTGGCTGCAAAGAATATAATCAATCTGATTTCAGTGTTGACCATCTGGTGATTTCCATGTGTAGAGTCTTCTCTTGTGTTGTTGGAAGAGGGTGTTTGCTATGACCAGTGCATTCTCTTGGCAGAACTCTATTAGCTTTTGCCCTGCTTCATTCTGTACTCCAAGACCAAATTTGCCTGTTACTCCAGGTGTTCTTGACTTCCTACTTTTGCATTCCAGTCCCCTATAATGAAAAGGACATCTTTTTTGGGTGTTAGTTCTAGAAGGTCTTGTATGTTTTTATAGAACTGTTCAACTTCAGCTTCTTTATTGCTACTGGTCAGGGCATAGACTTGGATTACTGTGATACTGAATGGTTTGCCTTGGAAACAAAGAGAGATCATTCTGTCGTTTTTGAGATTGTAACCAAGTACTGCATTTTGGACTCTTTTGTTGACTATGATGGCTACTCCATTTCTTCCAAGGGATTCTTGCCCACAGTAGTAGATATAATGGTCATCTGAGTTAAATTCACCTATTCCAGTCCATCTTAGTTCGCTGATTCCTAGAATGTTGATGTTCACTCTTGCCATCTCTTGTTTGACCACTTCCAATTTGCCTTGATTCATGGACCTAACATTCCAGGTTCCATGCAATATTGCTCTTTACAGCACCGAACCTTGCTTCTATCACCAGTCCCATCCACAACTGGGTGTTGTTTTTGCTTTGGCTCCATCCCTTCCTTCTTTCTGGAGTTATTTCTCCACTGATCTCCAGTAGCATCCTTGAATGTGCTATTAAAGCATTGTGAGTTTCCATGAAAGTGTGGTAGGCAGAATAGTGGCCTTCTAATATGTTTACGTCCTGATCCTAAAACCTATGAATATGCTATGTTATATAATAACAAGGTCTTTGTAGATGCGATTAACTTAAAGATCTTCTGATGGGAGAGCATCTTGGTTTATACTGGTGGGTCTCTAGTAGTCATAAGAGTTCTCATATGAGGAACAGGAATATGAGAGTCAAAGTAGATGTAATGATATGATGGTGAAAGCATGTGACGGAGATCAAAGTAGTCCAAGGCCATAAGTGAAGAAATGTGGGCAAACTCTACAAGCTGGAACCGATAAGGAAATAGATTTTATTTCTAGAAACTCTAGAGTTTCTAGAAAGAACACAGACATCCTGACACCTTGATTTTAGCTCAGTCATACCTGTCTTGAACTTCTGACCTCCAAAATTGTATGAGAATAAATTTTTCTGTTTTAAGCTATTAAATTTGTGGTAATTTGTCATCATAACATTGGAAATTAGTGTAGAAGGATAGTAAGTCTTGGCTCTTAAATTTATTTGCAACTGAACATTTTATCCCCTAAAATATGTATCTCAAGGTATAATTGGATTATGGTATAATAATCCAATTTTGGAATATTGGTATAATCCAATCCCCTGCAATTATTGAGATTGAGAATAAAATGTGTGATCAGGGTGAAAAAAAATCAGAGGAGGGAGCAGTATTTGACATGGGAGCCTGTTGAAAATAACTTCCTCAACCCTTGATTTTAATAGCAAAGTTTTCAGCTTTTAACATTAAATGTTCCTGCCTCTCTCAGCTGCCTGGAGCGAAAAAGCAGTCTGTCCTCCCCATCTCCTCTCTCTTCAGCACAGACACTTTTCTTATATGCTGCAGGCAAGAACAATTTGAAGCAGGTGACAGCAGAACTCTTCTTTTTAATGCCCTTTGCCTCAGGCACATGACTGGATCTTTCCAGACACTAGAAATGTTATGAGAGGACAGTCACCCATTCTCCCCCTGGCGAAGCCAAAACATACATTTCAATTGGATCTCAGAAATGCTGATGAGAATCAGAGGCCTGACAGGATGCTTCTGAAGCAGGCCTCCCCTGTAATATCTTTTACCTGTGTCTTATTTGGAGTGGTCACACAGGAAAGCAGGAAAGAGGGAGGGCACAGCTCTCCAACTTCCAACCTGGCCTCTGCCTGTCAGAGATTAGAGGCAGTAGGGGTGAAAATCTGTCCTGCTAATGCAAAAGGCTTAATGCTGACTGGTTTGAAACCAGCAGAACCACAGAACTGCAAACCTCAGAGTGCAGCATTGTCGGGTCCTAAGGAAGTATAAATCAGCACTGCTGCTGCTGCTGCTAAGTTGCTTCAGTCGTGTCCGACTCTGTGCAACCCCATAGATGGCCGACCACCAGGCTCCCCCGTCCCTGGGATTCTCCAGGCAAGAACACTGGAGTGGGTTGCCATTTCCTTCTCCAATGCAGGAAAGTGAAAAGTGAAAGGGAAGTTGCTCAGTCGTGTCTGACTCAGCGACCCCATGGACTGCAGCCCACCAGGCTCCTCCATCCGTGGGATTTTCCAGGCAAGAGTACCGGAGTGGGGTGCCATTGCCTTCTCCGATAAATCATCACTAGCATAATAGAAAACTGGACCCTCAGTCTTCACAGATCTCTACAAATCATTCTTACCTCATACCCGAGAGACACCCTCGTGAGGCATTAGGATTGGAGAAAAGAGGAAAATTTCCTGGAGAGCACAACTACAGTGACGTCACTCTCACTGAAGGGACCAGCATGATTGAACTATTTTGCCAGCCCAGTAACGTCAATCTCCAGAAGGCAATTTCAATGTTCCAGTAAACAGAAAACCAAGGCCTGCTCAGTAATCTAAAATGATTGTTAATGTGAGTTCCAAAGATATTAAATATGCCTTATTCCAACATGTTAGAGGGCCATTATTTATTTCATGTTCACAGCCTGCCCTCCTTCAGCCTGATCAACATTGTTCATTGGATCATTATCCTATGGGCTGGAAAACAAGGCACTGTGAAACAAGCAAGCTGCTGACAGGCTGTGATATTTTTCTTTATCACATTGGAGGGCCCAAGTGATGTACAGCTGTCTTCTAAATGAAGGCTACTTGTTTGTATAGAAGGCAGGCTATGGCTGTAGGTGATGACTTAACATTTTGAGTTGTCAAATCACTTGTGATGACTGAGAACATTCACCTTACTGTGGGGTAGATAATGGGTTGATCTTTAAGAAACACCTAGTACAAATACCACTCATCACCATTTTGTTCCAATGATTCATTCATCAAATATGTGAGAATCTTCCCTTGGCAAGGATACAGAGATGATGAATTCCTTCCCCTCCAGGAGCTCAGGTCTTGCATGGGTATCAGTTCAGTTCAGTCGCTATATGCATATGAATATGTGGAATGGAGTTAGGACACAAAGAGCAGAGTGAACTATTCTTGGTCTCAGGAAAGATGTCACATTGCAAGAGGCACTTGAACTAAGTAAGTCTTGAGAAAATAAGTGAGAACTCGGAGATAGATGGTGGCTTTCCAGACCTGGGACAGAGGCTCTGAGGGCTGAAACAAGAACACCCACTGGGGGAAGTGCCAATGACTCCAAATAGTTGAATTGTGGGGTGAGGCAGGGAGTGTCAGGAGGTAGGCGAAAGAGGCAGACAGTAGCTATATTAGGTGGGAGCCTTGTGTGACATGGAGAGCTTTCAGCTTCAGGCCCCATGAGGGAGAATTAAAAAGTTTACTCAGGACCACTTGAGATAACAGCTTGAGCTGAAATTGAAATAACCTATGTTTTCTTTGTTTACCCAGTATTTTCACAATCAGATTCAGGTATTTCAAACAGAAGAAATTATTTTTCAGAAAGAGGGAATTTAATACAGGGCACTGTTTACATAAATGACAGGAAAGTTAAAATAGAGACAATGAGGCAACCTAAAGCTTAGCTACAAAGGAAAATGACCTTTTCTATCTATGGGTTCCATGTTTGCAGATTCAACCAACTGCAGATTGAAAAAAAATATATATATTATATATTTACTTATTTTAATAAAATAGATATATATACAAAATCCAGAAAGTTCCAAAAAGAAAAACTTGAATTTGTCACACATTGGCAAATATTTGCATAGTATTTACATTGTATATTCAACTATTTACATAGGATTTACATTATATTAGGAATTATAAGTAATTTAGAGATGACTTAAACTGTAGGAAAGGGTATATGTAGGTTATAAACAAATACTACACCATTTTATCTCAGGGATTTGAGCATCCTTGGATTTTGGTATCCAAGGAGGGTCCCAGAACCAATCTCCTGCAGACACTGAGGGACAACTGTTACATGATGTCACAGAAAGCCAGAAGCTGAGGATGTCTGGCTGGAACCAGGACCATGGTGGAGCTTCCGCCACGAGTCTAGAAGATAAAGTGATGGGCTCCCTGGCAGGTGCCAGAACAACAGAAGGGATGTACCTACTTCCAGATACCACCAGAAAGAATGAAGAAGGAAGAAATATACTATTTCTATCTCCCCTTTTCTCTGCCTTTCACCTAGGACTTCTCATTGATCAAGCATATCTACAAACTTAGGCAAGAAAATGTGGAAAATGTATTGACTCATGACCCAGAGCAGTGCAGAAAAAGTACAGAGAATGAATACGAGAGAAAGCATCATATAACCTACAGAGTCTACCTTTTTTTTTTTTTTTTTTTTGCTAATCAGAATTCATTACATCCCCTGTTCATATTTAACTCTCATAACAACTTTATTCTCCTTTTTCATAAAATGTTATTTACAGAATCTACAGAATAACTGTCCTGCATAAAATGAAAATATACTCCCCTTCTTCCCAAATTGGGAGATGTAAAGACCCATCAGTCACCAAGCCTATATTAAAGTAAAGTATCTCCATGTGATATGCAGCCCTCCCCTTTATGCTATTATTAGGAACTTGATTTATGATGGAGTTACCTCCCAGTAAAAACACATCGTGAGTCAAAAAAATTGAGAGTCAGAAATGAATTGAATATACCTTACCTTCTTAACCTTAAACATGCTCAGAATGCTTACTCCAATTGTGTAGAAGCAACCCAATTTACCCTTAACCATCAGCTTTAATCACCCAGCAAAACTCAATTATCTTTTTCTGGCTATTGGATCTATATCACAAGGAGCCCCCAAAAGCTTCACTCCAATAGAATCAACATTATGTTCCCTGGTGGAATCCATCCTCCTTTGGAAACTCAGATCTCTAAATGGGAATAGAGATAGGAAACAAAAATTCTGTAAATGTGCCATTTGGTGTAATAAGGAGAGAGTCCATTCCTACTTACACTTTGGTATCAAGACTTGCAAATTATAGCCATGGGAGAAAAAGTGGCATGCACTGGTCACAAGTTCAAAACAAATGCTGCACCCTAGAGGGAAACAACTTAATTTCACACAATGTTACTTCCTCACTCCTGCCGATACCAAGTCTTCAGTTGGTAATCCATCATTCTAACAGGCCATCTACTTCTGAAATCCTAGGTGTTAAGGACAGGACTGATGAATTTCTTGAGCACTTCTCTTGATGTAAAATAACTTCTCCAGTTAGGAGCAATGTTATACAGAGTACCATCATGATGAGTAAGATAATAAGTCCACAGATGGTGGTGCATGCAAAATATTTTAGGCATGCAATACAACTATAATCCAATTAGGGTTCATTTAATTAAGTGCCTAACCAATGATGGAAAAGGAATAAAATATAAGTAAACATGGCTGTCTGGGGAGGCCCTACAAATAGCTGTGAAAAGAAGAGAAGCAAAAAGCAAAGGAGAAAAGGAAAGATATAAGCATCTGAATGCAGAGTTCCAAAGAATAGCAAGAAGAGATAAGAAAGCCTTCTTCAGTGATCAATGCAAAGAAATAGAGGAAAACAACAGAATGGGAAAGACTAGAGATCTCTTCAAGAAAATCAGAGATACCAAAGGAACATTTCATGCAAAGATGGGCTCGATAAAGGACAGTTTTGGTATGGACCTAACAGAAGCAGAAGATATTAAGAAGAGATGGCAAGAATACACAGAAGAACCGTACAAAAAAGATCTTCACAACCCAGATAATCATGATGGTGTGATCACTCACCTAGAGCCAGACATCCTGGAATGTGAAGTCAAGTGGAACTTGGAAAGCATCACTACGAACAAAGCTAGTGGACGTGATGGAATTCCAGTTGAGCTCTTTCAAATCCTGAAAGATGATGCTGTGAAAGTGCTGCACTCAATATGTCAGTAAATTTGGAAAACTCAGCAGTGGCCACAGGACTGGAAAAGGTCTGTTTTCATTCCAATCCCAAAGAAAGGCAATGCCAAAGAATGCTCAAACTATAGCACAATTGCAGTCATCTCACATGCTAGTAAAGTAATGCTCAAAATTCTCCAAGCCAGGCTTCAGCAATACGTGAACCTTGAAATTCCTGATGTTCAAGCTGGTTTTAGAAAAGGCAGAGGAACCAGAGATCAAATTGCCAACATCCGCTGGATCATGGAAAAAGCAAGAGAGTTCCAGAAAAACATCTATTTCTGCTTTATTGACTATGCCAAAACCTTTGACTGTGTGGATCACAATAAACTGTGGAAAATTCTGAAAGAGATGGGAATACCAGACTACCTATTCTGCCTCTTGAGAAATCTGTATGCAGGTCAGGAAGCAACAGTTAGAACTGGACATGGGACAACAGACTGGTTCCAAATAGGAAAAGGAGTACATCAAGGCTGTATTTTGTCACCCTGCTTATTTAACTTCTATGCAGAGTACACCATGAGAAACACTGGGCTGGAAGAAGCACAAGCTGGAATCAAGATTGCTGGGAGAAATCTCAATAACCTCAGATATGCAGATGACACCACCCTTATGGCAGAAAGTGAAGAGGAACTCAAAAGCCTCTTGATGAAAGTGAAAGAGGAGAGTGAAAAGGTTGGCTTAAAGCTCAACATTCAGAAGACTAAGATCATGGCATCTGGTCCCATCACTTCATGGGAAATAGATGGGGAAACAGTGGAAACAGTGTCAGAGTTCATTTTGGGGGGCTCCAAAATCACTGCAGATGGTGACTGCAGCCATGAAATTAAAAGACGCTTACTCCTTGGAAGGAAAGTTATGACCAACCTAGATAGCATATTAAAAAGCAGAGACATTACTTTGCCAACAAAGCTCCGTCTAGTCAAGGCTATGGTTTTTCCTGTGGTCATGTATGGATGTGAGAGTTGGATTGTGAAGAAGGCTGAGCGCCGAAGACTTGATGCTTTTGAACTGTGGTGTTGGAGAAGACTCTTGAGAGTCCCT
This sequence comes from Bubalus kerabau, assembly GCF_029407905.1. Taxonomy (NCBI): domain Eukaryota; kingdom Metazoa; phylum Chordata; class Mammalia; order Artiodactyla; family Bovidae; genus Bubalus; species Bubalus kerabau. The sequence goes on from NC_073627.1 coordinate 123,683,761, forward strand.
TGGACTGCAAGGAGATCCAACTAGTCCATTCTGAAGGAGATCAGCCCTGGGATTTCTTTGGAAGGAATGATGCTAAGACTGAAACTCCAGTTCTTTGGCCACCTCATGCGAAGAGTTGACTCATTGAAAAAGACTCTGATGCTGGGAGGGACTGGGGGCAAGAGGATAAGGGGACGACAGAGGATGAGATGGCTGGATAGCATCACTGACTCGATGGACATGAGTCTCAGTGAACTCCAGGAGTTGGTGATGGACAGGGAGGCCTGGCGTGCTTTGATTCATGGGGTGGCAAAGAGTCGGACACGACTGAGCGACTGATCTGATCTGATCTGAAACTTCTATTAGGTATCTAAACTGACCCCAGTGTTGGAATGCACCATATCAGGGACTCGGGACTGGCTTTTACTGCTGATACATTAGGTATTGGGGAGCCAGATATGAATATCAACCTTAATGAGGGGAAGTCCATGTTATTGCATCCATGCAAAGCTTTCTTTCCTGCCACTAGCACCATTTTGTTGGGCAAGCATAAGAATGGCTAAGAGACTATCTGACACCAACAGAATGCACAGTCTTATCCACCATATTACTGGAAGATACTTCTCCATGGATATTCTTTGAAGAGTATTCACATGGAGCGTAAACATGCTCACACTGTTAGATACAGTCCATAGAAATTCTCCCAAAACTTATTGTCACTAATCTTTCAATCATGTTTGTTCGCGGTTCCTGAATAGCAAACTAAGTCATTAAACATGATAACAAGATAGTGTAGACCCCTACCACAGGACATATATACTTCCAAGAAAGAGAGATAGCCAGATGTACTCTGAAGATGGAACTTTCCTTGACAATTTTCTTTAAGGGCTACTTCAGTGGTTCTATAACAGCAATAATTTGAGGCTTGATTTGAACAATTATTTGAGGCTTGTTACAGAAAATTTTACAGATATTTCTGTAAACCAGATTTGAATTCTTTTGTCTTCCATCAATTAGTATGGAAATGCCCTATGAAACCAAATGTAGGTGTTATGAGAACCTGCAACACCAGCAAATTCATATCTACGTCTTCCAAATCTCTGTAAGCCCAACCTCACATATATGTTTAGTTGATGATAGATGATTAGTGCACAAATCCAACCTTATGGCTTGGTAAGTCAGCCAGAATCTCATTCATGATGGGTGGCTCATGAGGCATGCTCTTCTGGTGTCCCACAGTCAAGCAGTCATTTTTTAAAATCCAATGTTTAAGCCAGTTGCATCAGTAGAGGAAGACATGGTTTTGCTCCAAAACCTAAGCTCCTATACTGTAATTTTTCTGACCAATCTGTTAGAGGCCACAATGGCATGTGTTAGAACATAAATTTCAAATAACAAGACAACTTGTATGAAAGTCTAGATCCTAGGCAAAGTCTTCTTTTTCTCTGAATCTTACTAAAAAGTAGTGATTATATGAGATGCTCAGTAAATGAATAAGAACAATACAGGAATTATGGCTATGTTTCCTCCAGATTCCATAAAGACTCATAGCATTTACTATACCTTTTTCTTCATGGCAGCAAATGTAAGGCACAAAAACTTGTCGTTCACATTAAAAGTTTTTCAATGAGATGTCAGGTCCTGGGGTTTTCCTTCTACTCACTAGTACACAATTCTTGCTACTTGTTGCTAACCAGAATCAATAAGCATATTCAATAATCAATAAACATAAGCTTTGCTGCTCACCAGAATCAATAAGCATGATATTTTGTGTGATGCACAGATCATTGGTATCTCTGTACTATGACAGAGAAAAAATTGTGTTGGCATAGGCCTGAAGTGAGACAGGGAAGGTATACTACTGCCCCTTCCAAGTAAAACAATTGTTCTTGATAATCTATGTTCATATGCAGGGAAAATGAAGTATTTTCCAGAGCAGTAGTTGCATACCAAGATCCAGGTGTTGTGGTGACTTGCTCCAGCAAATATATCAGACCTGGAACATACTACATTTGGAATTACTACTGGATGAAATGTTTAAATTCTCAAATATTTTTGAAGCTATGTCAGTTTTAATTTGTAGCAAGCAGACCAGTTAAACATGAACGAGATAATAATCATATCCTATATACTGCAAACCTTAGATGGTAACAGTCTCTAATTCCTATAGATACTGTTCTTAATTTACTATCTCAGTTGAGAGGTGCACTTCCACAAGCTTTGATCTGACCCTTCATAACATAATAGCTCCCATTCCATGAGTCAATGAGCCAATGTGGGTATTCAGCCAGTTTCCAATATGTCTATTTTAACTCTACATTCAGGAACTGGAGAAATAACCACAAGTTGGGTTCACTGTGAGATTCATGTGGGGCCCAAACTTCTTTTACCATCGTATCTATAGGCTCCTACACTGATTACTGGATCAAAGATTCATTTTGTGGTACCAGGTAGTAGCCTCAACTAAGAATCCATGTCTAAAAATCTTCAAATTCCTGGATATTTTTCCTTGCACAGTTATTCCATTAAATAAGTTCAGATTTCTTTACAGAAAGAGACAGCATAGACTTACAGTTTATACTTGCCGCAGTGTTTCAAAGCCCTTCTTCAAGGGATGCTGGCCTCTTGCTTAGGCTCTTGATCTGTGAACTGGCTCAGGTCTGGGAAAAAGAAGAGCAGTTGTGAGACTTCCTATTATGTTTATTCAAGATAGTTTTCTGATCACCACACCAGCATTTTCTAGTCTTGTAGGTCAAGCAATTCTTTGTTGGGCTTATACTTAAATCCTGGGGCAACTATGATTAATTAGTTGTCATCATAGATCCCTGCAGATAAAAGATCCTGAATTCCACTCAATACTTCTGTTCATTACAGTAATTATGATCATCCTGTCTTCATTAGTAAAGTGATACTGCAACCTGATTGCAGACATCCTAAGATCTCACCTTCCTATTAAAATCAGTCACTTCAAAGGCATCATCTCTTACTGTCATCCACAGCCTGCAGAGTAAAGTCACCATAGACATTTAATTATTGAAGCTCCCCTCATTAGTGCAATTACTGATGTTTTAATAAGAGTCCTCTGGATTTTCTTATGAGAAATTGCCATAGGAAAGTGAACAAGTTGCATATAATAAATGCACTCCAACATACTTATCTCCTTATGCTTTTCAATTCTTCAGCTTTAATTCCAGGAAGGCCTGGCATTTTATCATTTCTCATAGACCACTGTAAAGTCTATGCTTCAGTAAACCAATTAAACAATGCTTTAGTATAATTTTCAGCTGTTTGAGCTAGCACTCAAATGAATTTAATCTGGATACTTAGGTAAATACACCTATATTAATAAACATTGACCAACCTTATGTTATATACTGCATTTCTTAGTCTTACTTATGTGTGGGTTTCATCTCCACACGTGCTTTCCAGGCATCTGCTAATAAAAATTAGAAATATTTTGTAATTCTTTGGCTATAAAAAAATATTTATTCTGGGATCAGGCTTTGCACTTCACCTGAGCTATCAACAAGAGATTTTTCTGGTGAGCGAGCCTTGAGGAAAATAAGCATCTCTTTTCAAGTCAACTTTTTCAGGCGGATAAATTTTAAGTTCTTTAAGTAAGGGAAGACAACCCTCATCAGACATAGTTGAATATGCTGGTAAAGGAAACTTTGGATATATTGTGATCATGGTTCTCAGATTCAGCTGCATCTGTTCAAACAGGACACCTCTGTCCAAACACTTCATTAAAGAATGAAGAGATTAATTCTTCAAAATTAATGCCTTAATACTGACATAATAAATTGGTAAGCCTGCTTTCAACTTGCAAGGCAACTCTACAGACAACACATGCTTCTGATTCTCAACAGGATTTCCCTCCTGATACAAAGAACTCTTAAGAATTCCACAGCAAGCCTCTGATTCCTTGGTTGTCTCTTGAGATAAGAGTTTAAACCTCTAGACTTATCATTTTCCACTTGAAAGCAGTCCAGCACAATCAGAAACAGTGATCCCATTTTTATCGTCAAATGCAACAGCTACTTGTTTCCCCAAAGCCTAGTTTTCAATTGGCACATCATCCCAAACAAACTAGGTTATAATTTAAAGTAATTGTGATGCCATTTGATGAGACAGATTAATTATAGTATCCCATTTTCCATCTGAATGAAGTTCTGTGGTGTGTTCAAGCTAAAAGAAGCAAGCAATCGAAGTTGCTCTTGAGGATCTGTTTCCCGGAACTAATCCTGATACCTCCCCCTAAAGATTGTACTGGTAAAGGTCTACCCAGGAAAATATAAACCAATTTACATATTTCAAATAAAGGAACTTTAATACAGGTGAATGGTTACACATGTGCTGACAGAGCTGAGAAACTTAATAGAAGATCATGAAGCAATCCACAGACTAGCAATAGCAGGAAAGCCAGTATGACCCTATAGAGCTACAGGAGGCATAAGTGATCTTCAGCTCAGATCAGATCAGTCGCTCAGTCAAAGGTTCGATCCCTGGGTCAGGAAGATCCCCTGGAGGGAGGCCTGGCAATTCACTCCAGTATTCTTGCCTGGAGAATGCCATGGACAGAGGAGCCTGGCACACTGCAATCCACAGGGTCCTATAGCGTCGGATAGGAATGAAGCAATTTAGCAAGCACACAGGCAATGGAAAGAATTTGCCATCATGAAATTTAGAGTTTAAGTCAGGTGGCTCAGCAGTAAAGAATATGCCTGCAATATAGGAGACACAGGTTCTATCCCTGGGTTGGGAAGATCCTTGGAGGAGGGTATGGCAACCCACTTCAGTATTCTTGCCTGGAGAATCCCATGGATAGAGGAGCCTGGTGGGCTATAGTCCATGGGGTCACAAAGAGTCAAATACGACTGAAGTGACTTAGACTTAGCAACACACAAGTAGCTAGGATTCCTTGTAACTACTTCCTGTGAAGTCCTTTTCTCTCTCATGCATATATTTCTAACTAATCCAGGTCAGAAAGTTTGCTTTCACACAAGAAGTTTCATCAGGTACAGCAATTTAGATTAGAAATTTAGGATTGGGTGATTGTCTATAAAAGTTAACTATATGGAGCAGGTGTTGAATGCAGACTTTACCTATAACTCTTCCAATGTCATCACTATTGAAATAATTGACACTAACCCCACTGAGATTTGTATTAATGTATAAGCAGAGCAAAAAAAAAAGCATATTTAGAAACATAACATTATACCACTAATCTACCCTAATATTAGTATTATGGAACCTGAATTTCAGTTTGAGTGACTCGCCTCTCTGAGATTCAGTCAAGCTTCTCTAAAACAGATTAAAATAATTTGTAAGTCCTCTCCATGTATGCCTTTAACAAATATTTTCCCCAGTCACCTTTCTTAACTGACTTCAGCTAATCATAAATAATAATTTAGCATTTTATCCCAAGTATATTTCAAGAAGCAAATATTATATTAATCAATTAGACAAATGTATATTAAACTGCAACTGTTCTAAGTGCTATGAAGGAGAAATACATGATTTCATGCAGGCATTTGGTCAAGTTAGAGGAGCCAATTAAAACAGTCCATGAGGAGATAATGCTTCATATGTAGGTGTTCAACAAGGAACAAGATGAGAGAATATCCAAGCATATACAAAAGCCCTGTGGTTGGAGGAATGTGACACATATTTCTGAAAGAAAGACAATGTGCCTGGAGCCAACTAAAAAGAATGGGGACATGGTCCACACAGACACTACAGAGGTAGTGAGGGGCCAGATAAAATGACCCTATGGACTGTAGCCCACCAGGCTCCTCTGCCCATGAGATTCTCCAGGCAAGAATACTGGAGTGGGTAGCCATTCCCTTCTCCAGGGGATCTTCCCAACGCATGGATCAAACCCTTGTATCTGGCATTACAGGCAGATTCTTTACCATCTGAGCCACCAGGGAAGCCTCTCAAAGATCATAGGCTTGCGTTTTTATTCATAGAGTAGTGGGAAGCTGTTAAAGGGTTTTAACCTGGAAAGTATCCTGTTCAGATTTGTACTATGAAAAGATTACTCTAGCTAACTGTAGAAAATGAAGTGGAAGGGAAGCAGCTACTGGGTAGATTAGACTAGGTTATAATTGACAAAAATGATGAGTACTGGGTATATTTGAGTGAGCCTTCGGAAAGTAAAATAACAAGACTTAGTGCTGAACAGGACTGGCTTAGTGAATTAGAAGGATTTGTCAAGGATGATCCAATACCTCCAGGCTTGCTTGCATCCATGGGTGAATGTTGGTGTATTCGCTGATAGCATTACTGATGGCATCTGCTTGAAAGAGACCAAGGTGAAAGGACTGGATACAGGTTAACTGTGGTATATCCTTGGACATTTGACTGGGTAACTCGAGCTACTTAAGAGAAAGTGCTGAGTTGGCAGGTGGATATTCAGATGTGAAACAAAGGAATAGTCTAGACTACAACAAGATATTTGGGATTCATCAGCTTAGAAACTGTAATTTAAGTTTGGGGCAAAAGTTACATTGCCTAGAAGGAGAATGGCAGGTAGAGAGAAAAGAGAACCAAAAATGAACTGTGAGTAATTCCATTAGCCAATGAGCAGGTATTAGAGGTTGAGCCCAAAACAGAAATAAGGAAAGAATGAACAGATAGGCAGGAGAAATACCGAGAAAGTATTGTATCACAGAACTCAAAGTTTTGAGTTTAAAGAATGAGAACATATTGAAAGCTGCTGAAAGGGAAGAGGAGAAGTGAAACTGTCCATTCAATTTAATGAAATGGACAGTATTGAGGACATAAATGAGAGCAATTTTGGTGGAGTTAGGGGATCAAATGCCAAACTGACGTGCACTCAGAAGCAACTGGAAGAAGTTTGGCTATAGAGGGGAGGAAAAGAGAATGCAAGATCTGAAGGGTAATGAGGATTTTTTTTAACTCTTCTTAAAAAATAAAAGATATAATCATGTTTAAGAATTAATGAAAAGTATTCAAGTTAGAGGGTAAGTTTTACCAAGTAAGATAAAGAAATAAGTGTAAAGTTCTGAAGCACACCAGAGTGGGTAAAATTCAAAACGTTAGATAATTGGGAGATCAACATAAAGAGAAGGAAGAAGGACATGGCCAATGCAAATTTATGTTGGTTTGCTAGTTTGCAGATGCTTTGTTGTTATTGAAGAGATGACAGAATTATCTTCTGAAGGCTTTTAACTTCTCTGTAGTCAACATTTGCTTTCTGGAGAGAGAGGGAAAAATAGCCTGTGGGATGACAAGGATTGGAAACTAAAAGGAAGCAGGAAGCAGAAGGGCAGGATACTTCCAACTCCAGTTTTTAATGATTGTATAATTTTATTTTCTATGTGGTGTCACCCCGCTTGTTTAACTTATATCAGAGTACATCATGAGAAATGCTGGGCTGGAAAAAGCACAAGCTGGAATCAAGATTGCTGGGAGAAATATCAATAACCTCAGCTATGCAGATGACACCACCCTTATGGCAGAAAGTGAAGAGGAACTCAAAAGCCTCTTGATGAAAGTGAAAGAGGAGAGTGAAAAGGTTGGCTTAAAGCTCAACATTCAGAAAACTAAGATCATGGCATCTGGTCCCATCGCTTCATGGGAAATAGATGGGGAAACAGTGGAAACAGTGTCAGAGTTTATTTTGGGGGGCTCCAAAATCACTGCAGATGGTGACTGCAGCCATGAAATTAAAAGACACTTACTCCTTGGAAGGAAAGTTATGACCTACCTAGACAGCATATTAAAAAGCAGAGACATTACTTTGCCAACAAAGGTTCGTCTAGTCAAGGCTATGGTTTTTCCTGTGGTCATGTATGGATGTGAGAGTTGGACTGTGAAGAAAGCTGAGTGCCGAAGAATTGATGCTTTAGAACTGTGGTGTTGGAGAAGACTCTTGAGAGTCCTTTGGACTGCAAGGAGATCCAACCAGTCCATTCTGAGGGAGATCAGCCCTGGATGTTCTTTGGAAGGAATGATGCTAAAGCTGAAAGTCTAGTACTTTGGCCACCTCATGCAGAGAGTTGACTCATTGGAAAAGACTCTGATGCTGGGAGGGATTGGGGGCAGGAGAAGGGGACAACAGAGGATGAGATGGCTGGATGGCATCACCGACTCGATGGATGTGAGTTTGAGTGAACTCTGGGAGTGGTGATAGACAGGGAGGCCTGGCGTGCTGCGATTCATAGGGTGGCAAAGAGTCGGACACGACTGAGCGACTGAACTGAACTGAACTGAATGTGGTGTTAACTGATTTCAAACTGGAAAGTATTATTTCCAGTTTTTTAAGGAATCTCCATACTGTCCTCCATAGTGGCTGTACTACTTTGCATTCCCACCAACAGTGTAAGAGCGTTCCCTTTTCTCCACACCCTCTCCAGTATTTATTGCTTATAGACTTTTGGATTGCAGCCATTCTGACTAGCGTGAAATGGTACCTCATTGTGGTTTTGATTTGCATTTCTCTGATAATGAGTGATGTTGAGTATGTTTGTTAGCCATCTGTATGTCTTCTTTGGAGAAATGTCTATTTAGTTCTTTGGCCCATTTTTTGACTGGGTCGTTTATTTTTCTGGAATTGAGCTGCAGGAGTTGCTTGTATATTTTTGAGATTAGTTGTTTGTCAGTTGCTTCATTTGCTATTATTTTCTCCCATTCTGAAGGCTGTCTTTTCACCTTGCTTATAGTTTCCTTTGTTGTGCAGAAGCTGTTAATTTTGACCCAGCAGTACTACTGCTGGGCATACACACCCAGGAAACCAGAATTGAAAGAGACACGTGTACCCCAATGTTCATCACAGCACTGTTTATAATAGCCAGGACATGGAAGCAACCTAGATGTCCATCAGCAGATGAATGGATAAGAAAGCTGTGGTACATATACACAATGGAGTATTACTCAGCCATTAAAAAGAATACATTTGAATCAGTTCTAATGAGGTGGATGAAACTGGAGCCTATTATACAGAGTGAAGTAAGCCAGAAAGAAAAACACCAATACAGTATACTAACGCATATATATGGAATTTAGAAAGATGGTAACGATAACCCTGTTTGCGAGACAGCAAAAGAGACACAGATATATAGAAAAGTCTTTTGGACTCTGTGGCAGAGGGAGAGGGTGGGATGATTTGGGAGAATGGCATTGAAACATGTATAATATCATATAAGAAATGAATTGCCAGTCCAGGTTTGATGCAGGATACAGGATGCTTGGGGCTGGTGCACTGGGATGACCCAGAGGGATGGTATGGGGAGGGAGGTGGGAGGGCGGTTCAGGATGGGGAACACATGCACACCTGTGGCAGATTCATGTTGATGTATGGCAAAACCAATACAATATTGTAAAGTAATTAGCCTCCAAGTAAAATAAATAAATTTAAATTAAAAAAAAAAGAAACTCTAAAAAAAATAAAAAAAAAAAAAAACAAATTGGAAAGTATTTCCATGAACTAGTATCATGGTCCTTTGGAAAAATTACTTTGTGTCTCATAAAGGCTTTTCTCTCTCACACACAGAAACACATACCATCACGTACACCATCACACCATTCAACACTTTGAAAAATTAGGCCATGTGAGTATTATTGTTAAAAATCAATCCACTGGGACTTCCCTGGTGGTCCAGTGGCTAAGACTCCACATTCCCAATTCAGGAAGCCCAGATTCAATCCCTGGTCAAGGAACTAGATGTCACATGCCCCAACTAAGAATTCACATGCCTCAACTAAAGACCCAGCACAGTCAAATACATAATGTTTTTAAATAAAATGTTCTAAAAATTCAATCTACGGTGACAAACTTTACAGTTAGCAATCACAGTGGAATTTAGCTACCCACTGTCAAGAACCCAAGAAACCACTGCCTGACATTCGTTAGATGTACAAGGACATCCCTGGAGTATTGTTGTCCCTGTCACAATTTAACTTGTAGCAGAGGCACTACCTTAATCCAAAGCCTGTACAGCCATTACAAAGCTCCTATTAAAGCTATGAAGAAAAAAAAAAGCTGCCACAAATTCTTCTTTTCTTATCTTTCCATTCATCTGGTGTGAGTGTTTAAGAAAATTCAGTGAGAATTGTTTAAAATTCAATGTGATACAGAGCAATAGGGATTGTTTGAAAAAGCACATGCCAGGTAAAATAAAGTGCTTGAAAAACTAACTTCTGTATAAGTGAATCACAGGTTCACATTGATTTGTAGCTTCCAATTAGTGAAGTGACCAACTGAATTATACCAAGATTCTCCTCTCAGGCACTAATATTTGCTCCAAAGAAATAGAGCAAATATTTCTTTCTAGGTAATATTAATGGCCATAGAATATTTACCATGACAGTGCAACATGAAAGTGATCTTGGCAGATTTCACTCCTAGAATTCAAATTAAAGCAAATCTCCCAAACATAAAAAAAAAAAAAAAAAAGAAAGAAGAGTATTCCTTCCTGTCTTATCAACTATTATAAAATTCATGAAGCCTTGTCTGGCTTGGGTCTTCCATCTACTGACAAATTTGATTAAAATTAGACTTGAGAGTAAGTAGTAAATGGAACTGTCCAAGCGTAAGTATGCTGCCACTGAAAATTGGTTTCTAAAAAGGGCATCAATTAGAAAGGAAGTGTAGAATGGTGGGAAATCTGCTGCCAATATTACATCTTCAACTATATAAAATATTGCAATGAAAGGCTAGTGAAATTAGGAAGACTTTTATGAACTAATGTAATTAAAAGCCAATAATTTAGGATTCAACCTATGCACAAAAAGGATATTTAATGTATTGGTTTTCTATTGGTGGTATAACTTAAAACAACACAAATTTATTATCTCACAGCTGTATAGTTTCTAAGGCCAGCAAGGATTTCATTGGCTAAAGTTAATGTCAGCAGGGCTGTGATCCTTCTGGAGGTTGTGAAGGAACAATCTGTTCCCTTGCTAGAACAATCTGTTTCTAGAGGTGGCCCACATTCCTTGGCTTATGGCCCCACCATTCATCTTCAAAGCCAGCAACACAGCATCTCTCTTACTGATTCCATCAGCACGTCTTTTTCTATGACCTCATCTCTGCCTCCCTCTTTCACTTTTAAGAACCCTGTGATTACAATGGACCCACCTGTATTATATGGGATAAACTCCTATCTCAAGATCCTTAAATTAATTACATATGCAAAGTCCCTTGTGCCATGTAAGCTACTATATTCACAGGTTCTAAAGATCAGAATGGGTGGTGGGGGGCATTATTCTGCCTACCAAACTTGGGAAAGCAGAAAGGCACGTCTTTAAAATAAATGTTTTATCACCAGGTTTCTCTTTTCTAAGCCTTTCATAGTCAAGGAGGAGATTTTACAATTTTAAAGGATTTTTTTCCCCATAACTGGGCAGTACATCAGATAATCAGACCATTCATTTTCAGTGACAAGAATGCTAAATAAGAAAAGGATTCCTTTGGCAAAATGAAACTAACTCAAAAGATATGAATTGATTGAAAAGCTACCAGGGATGCCCACAGTATGTCATCCATCTCCTTTTCAGGAAATTATAACAGTAAACAGAGCAGACAGAAGCTGTAAAATGGTAATAAAAATGTATTTTAATTAAATTATTCCACAATAAAGCTAAAAGGAATCTGAAAACAAGAGCTGAATATTATCCTCATCATGCTTCTTGAATAGCTTGTGTAAGAAATTATTTTGAGATGAGAGCTGAGATGGTTACACACTATTTCTCCCTGGTTCTCTCTCTCTCCTCTGTGTTTTTCTAAGTCTCTTTTTCTCTTTGTCTCTGTCCCTCAATCCTCTCCCTATTGCGTCTTTTATTTTATTTTGCAGGAAGTATAATCTGAGTGAAGACTCAGATGCCTCAATCCATTACTTTCGAAAGTACAGGGAATTAGTGAACTTTGCATCACTGTGGGTTAAAATTGGCATAAAGCAAACTGTTGCTTTATAGCTCAGCTTGTTATACCCTTAAAACTTGTCATATGCCAAGAGATACAACTGCCAGGAAAGCTGGGCCCAGGAAACAATAACTTTCACATTTTTGTCACCATAATCCAGATCTAAATTCACTTTTGAAAAATTCATGCATTAACCAGTCACACTTTTCAAATAAAAATTGGGGCATGTGGTCCAACAAAGGATGTTTTATCATTTAAATTCAAAGTGTTACAAAGTCATGAAAAATAAATTCCATTTATCTACATATTGAATAAATTTACTTTATTGAAAAAAAAATTATAAGAAACCAAGGCAGTCCCTGGAAAACCCAGGATGCATAGTCATCGTTATTTCTACCAGGCAGTTCCAGGTGCTATTTGGTTGTAAAGCCCACAGGGTATTTTGTGCAGTGTCTGCCAATGCCTCAAAAGCTTCAGAAAAGAAGTTTTTGCAATCCATGTGAAATCATGTGAACTGAGTATTTGGCCTGCTTAATTATCCCAAGAGTCTGGTTCAGTAGTTCAGGGTCTGGCACACTAAATACCCAATAAATGTAGATTGAATAAATGAACAAATGCATGAACAATCTAAGATTAGCCACATAGAGAGCTGGCCAAGTTTCATCTCTGCCAAGACTGAGTAAAAATTTCTTAAGATTCATCTGGAAGAACAACTTCGCAGGACATCTGTCCTATAAAGGGAGGTATTTATAATGAATAATTAATAACGGATTTCATTGAGATATTATCAACCTGTGGTATACCCAATATTATTTGTCAAGCCTCTATTCCCCTTGGAGTCGGGCTCCCTGGTGATATTTAAGTCCAATCTCATAAATTTTCAAACTTGTTTGGATGCCTTTCATTTGAAAACCTTAATCTCACATTCAATTCACAGTTCTTTTCTTCTACCATCCATGATTACTTTGGCTACCTGACATGAAGAGCCAACTCATTGGAAAAGACCCTGATGCTGGGAAAGATTGAGGGCAGGAGGAGAGGGAGGGTGACAGAGGATGAGATGGTTGTACAGCATCATCAACACAATGGACGTGAGTTTGAGCCAACTCCAGAAGGTAGTGAAGAACAGGGGAGCCTGGTATGCTGCAGTCCATGGGATTGCAAAGAGTCAGATACAACTGAGCGATTGAACAACAGCAACAACTATACATGATAGGCTAGACAATGTTCTGTAGGCTGGGAGTAGGAGGTTGGGAAGGCATGGACGGGTCTGGGTCTTCTCTCATGCTACTTCTCATCATCTTTGCTGTCAGTCTTCTTCTGGGATTGAAGCAAGAATGAAGGAGAAAAAGGATGGCATTCTGCAAGCAATCACACATGGTAAATTGGCTTCTCTTCCTTGTTGACAGACCACTGTTTGGCCTCATTTCCCCTTTCAGCTTCATGATGACTTGCTCATGAGAGGCATTCACAGATCCTCAGGTGGGACCTCCAGGGGGATCTCCCTGCCTAACTCCCTGACATGGGGTTTCTGTTAGTGGCTCAGCTTTTTCCTGCTCACCTCAGGCCCATCTCAGGTGACCCACGCCACATCCTCTTACCTCCTTTAAGCAAAATGTGGCCCCTGGGAGAGAGTTGTGATTGAAAAAAAATCTTAATACTTAGTTACCTCACTTCAGTCAGATTCCACTCACACATCCTTATCATACCAAACACAGACATATGGGCTCCACCCTGGCATTTCTCTTTCAACTCTGTCCCATCTCTGGCCCTATTCTCCATGCTCAAGCCTAAAGAACAGATGACCGATCAGTTCAGTTGCTTAGCATTTTCTAACAAATCTTTCCTCATCTGTGACTTATATACGGAGTGGGAGGAAAAAACAATTTAGGCAATCTCAACCCTGTGGGAAGGTCAGAGAACAAATACTTAATCCTTTCTTATGGAGGATGGAATAATTACTACTTTAAACAATTCTTCGTCTTCTTCCCTTCACTCAGTCATGTCCGACTCTTTGTGACCCCATGGACAGTAGCCTACCAGGCTCCACCGTCCATGGGATTTTCCAGGCAAGAATACTGGAGTGGGCTGCCATTTCCTTCTCCAGGGGATCTTCCCAGCCCAGGGATCGAACCCGGGTCTCCTGCATTGCAGACAGACACTTTACCGTCTGAGCCACCAGGTACTTTAAACAATTAGTACTTCCTAAAAGATGGTATCTCATTCTCTATGCAGATCTATTTAATATTTGTGGGGTAAGAGAGGAGAAAATGGGTTCATTTCATTAAACCATTGATTTTTGTCTTCCCTGAGGAGAAGTAGTTAGATTCCTAGATTGAGATATATTGCACTTAAACTAGTACCTTAAACTAGTACCCATTATTCTTATTTGGAGCCACTTGGTAGAGTGATCCCTGAAACAAAGATTCACAGTAACAGATGGCTTACTATGTGGCCAGGGTTTTTCTTATACATAATGCTCTACACACATCAAGCCATTTTTTCTTCTCATAGCAACTCTATGAAAGAGATATTAGTAAATCTCCTTTATAGTAAATTTGTAAATAATATTTCAATGTAAATCACTAGGGCCTCGGGTATACCACTCAGTGTTTATTAACTTTTTAGATTTTTAAAATTCATTTGGATAAATTATACTAATTTAGAAGATATTATTATAATCACCTTACAACAGATCAGTAATGATTCCCATTTACAATAACTTGCCCAATTTCACCAAATCAGTAAGTGTTAGAATTAGAACCAGGTGTTCTAATTCTAAGCCCAGTGTTCTTCCTTGATGGAGCATCATTAATGGGAAATTCTATTTTTCTTATTATTAAAGTTCAGGCCCAGGGGTTGTTCCATTTCCAGACAACATCCGTGCCATGCACCAAGATGTATATGGAGAGCCACACACATATAAAATCATAAAACAGCAGACAAACAAGTGAGTTCATTCACAATGAGTTCATCCAGAAAAAACTAGATTCTGGTGAGGCTTCTCCATGAATAAAAGACTGAAGTTGTCACAACATGTACTATTCTTGGGCTTCTAGTAGATACTGGAGTGGGTAGCCTTTCCCTTCTCCATGGGATCTTCCCAACCCAGGGACCAAACCAGGTCTCGTGTAATGCAGGTGGATTCTTTACCAGCTAAGTCACAAGGGAAGCACTATCTATCTGGTAGATAGTTTTCTGATGTTTCCACTTGGACCAGCTTGATTCAAAAGGCACTCAAACTACTGTAGAGCAAGGCAACTTGGACTGCAGAGGAAATCTCATGCACTATGCAAATATATTCACCCCATGTGAAGTGTAAAAGTCACTCAATAGTGTCCAATTCTTTGTGACTCCATGGTAGCCTGCCAGGCTCCTCTGTCTATGGAATTCTCCCAGCAAGAATACTGGAGTGGGTTACCACGCCCTCCTCCAGGGGATCTTCCAGACCCAGGGATCAAAGCCAGGTCTCCTGCAGATTCTTTACCATCTGAGCCACCACATTTAGAAACATGTTTTCCTATATCTTAATGACTCATGGCAACTATACTTCAGAGTAATTTTTAATCCAATAAATATTCTGCCCTTACATTTACAATTTGTAACATAAGAAAAGGAGCACTGATTCAGGTAGTATCTGAACCGCTGTGAAATGTTGGTGCTGAAACAAAGACTCCCATAGAGACCCAGATTTCCATGATAAGAAGAGAAAGGTGAGTCCCAAAGGCACTGGGATTATCTCCCCATATATATAACCTTCAAATCCACCCTTCCTAATTTCTGAAAGTCTTCACAGCATCACATTAACCATTAAAGATTAAACTCTTTCAATTTAACCAACTGAAAAGTCCAACAAAGGATCAGTTTTATCCATCAGTCAGATATTGGCAGGAATCATTTCAGTTAATAATTTCATCCTATCAATTTACAGAGGCACTGGTGAAATAGACACATTTCAAAAAACTAAAAATAAAGTTGGAGGGTAAAGTGGCTGTTAACAAGAAGACATGCACAACAATGTTCATTGCAGCCAAGTTTGTAGTATTAAAAAACCAGAAACACTCTAGATGCCCCTGAGGAGAATACAGTGTATTATGATGGACATTGCTGACAGGATATCATACAGCAGTAAATATCAACAATTGGATTAAATACATCTCAAAAATGCAATGCTTAGAGAAAAATAAGAAGGGAAATTTTTTTGGTGCATTTTTGAGTCTTTAAAAAATTACTATAAGAAATACTGCTAAAGGTTTTATACCATTACAGTGGTTAAAAATATTAGCATATAACAAACAGCTCAATATGAAAAGCAGCTTAATATCAAAAACAACCCAATCAAAAAATGGGCAGAAGACTTGAACAGACATTTCTCCAAAGAAGACATATACATGGTCAACAGGCAAATGAAAAGATGTACAATAGAGCTAATTATTAGAAAAATGCAAATCAAAACTACAATGAGGTATCACCTAACACCATTAAGAGTGGCCATTATTTAAAAGTCTACAAATAGTAAATATTGGAAAGAGTATGGAGAAAAAGGAACCATCCTACGCTATTGGTGGGAATATAAGTTGGTGCAGCCACTATGGGGGACAGTATTGCTGCTGCTAAGTCACTTCAGTTGTGTCCGACTCTGCGCGACCCCATAGACGGCAGCCCACGAGGCTCCCCCATCCCTGGGATTCTCCAGGCAAGAACACTGGAATGGGTTGCCATTTCCTTCTCCAAGGCATGAAAGTGAAAAGTGAAAGTGAAGACGCTCAGTTGTGTCCGACTCTTAGCGACCCCATGGACTGCAGCCTACCAGGCTCCTCCGTCCATGGGATGTTCCAGGCACGAGTACTGGAGTGCGGTGCCATTGCCTTCTCCAGTATTAAGGTTCCTCAAAAAACTAAAAATAAACATATGATCCTGAAATCCTACTCCTGGGCATATATCCAGAGAAGATTCTAATGTAAAAAGATACATGCACCCCAATGTTCATAGCAGCACTATTTACAATAGCCAAGGAACGAAAGCAACTTAAATGTCCATCAACAGATGAATGGATAAAGAACACGTGGTATGTATACACACACACACACACCAGAATACTACTCAGCCATACAACAAATGAAATAATGTCATTTGCAGCAACATAGAGATTATCATATTCCTAAAGTAAGTCACACAAAGATAAACATGATATGGTATCACCTATACATGGAATCTAAAAAAAATAATACAAACTTGTTTACACAATAGAAATAGACTCACAGATATAGAAAACAAGCTTATGGTCGCCAAAGCAGATAGTGAAAGTCACTCAGTTGTGTCCAACTCTTTGCAAACAGACTGACTGTAGCCTACCAGGCTCCTCTGTCCATGGAATTCTCCAGGCCAGAATACTGGAGTGGGTAGCCATTCTGTTCTCCAGGGGATCTTCCCAGCCCAGAGATCAAACCCAGGTCTCCCACATTGCAGGTGGATTCTTTACCATCTGAGCCACCAGGGAAGCCCAAAGGAGATAGTGGAGAGAGACAGATTAGTTTAGGGGCTTGGGATTAACATATACATACTACTATATATAAAATAAACAAGGATACACTGTATAGCACAGGGAATTATACTCTATAATTATACTCAATAACTTATAATTGAAAAGAATTTGAAAAAGTACATATATATATATATTTAACAGTTATATGTATGAAACGAATATATATATAAACAACTTAGAACAGTGCTAAGTGTACACTAAGTACTCATAAACACTGGTCATTAATTATTTATTTCCAGGTATATGTAGAAATATATGGCTTCCCTAGTGGCTCAGAGTGTAAAGAATCTGCCTGAAATGCAGGAGACCTGGGTTCAATCCCTGGGTCAGGAAGATCCCCTAGAGTAGGGAATGGCAACCCACTCCAGTATTCTTGCCTGGATAATTCCATGGACAGAAGAATCTGGTGGGCTACAGTCCATGGGGTTGCAAAAAGTCAGACACAACTGAGTGACTAACATACTTCTATATGTAGAAAAGTATGATAATATCAACTGGAACTCATGATATTAGATGCCTTTATTTTGGGGGCTCCAAAATCAATGCAGATGGTGAGTGCAGTCATGAAATTAAAAGATGTTTGCTCCTTGGAAGAAAAGCAATGACAAACTTAGACAGTGTATTAAAAAGCAGAGACATTACTTTGCTGACAAAGGTCCATCTAGTCAAAGCCATGGTTTTACCTGTCATGTATGGATGAGAGAGTTGGACCATCAAGAAGGCTGAGCACAAGAGAATTGATGCTTTTGAACTGTGGTGTTAGAGAAGACTCTTGAGAGCCCTTTGGACTGCAAGGAGATCAAACCAGTCCATCCTAAATGAAATCAGTCCTGAATATTCATTGGAAGGACTGATGCTGAAACTCCAATACTTTGGCCAGGTGGCCAAAGAATTCGAAGAACTGACTCATTGGAAAAGACCCTGATGCTGGGAAAGGTTGAAGGTGGGAGGAGAAGGGGACGACAGAGGATGAAATGGTTGGATGGTATCACTGACTTGATGGACATGAGTTTGAGCAAGCTCCGAAGTTGGTGATGGACAGGGAAGCCTGGCGTGCTGCAGTCCATGGGTTCGCAAAGAGTTGGACATGACTGAGCGACTGAACTGAACTGAACTTAGGGAGAAACATAGCAGAGAGTTCAACTAGGAAAACATGAAAATTTCACCTTTATTCAGTGTTACAGCAAAATAAATATATGAAACCAAAGTACAAATAATGATGAAGAAAATGATGATGGTGATGATGATGTTAATGATGCCAGTTTTAAAACCTGAATGTCAAAGAGTAGAAGCAACACAAAGGCAGACAGACCTGAGGAGGAGTCAAGACAAATGTCACAATTTTAAAATATGTCTGCCTTGTTTTAATTGAGGCTCAGGCATGGGAAGGACACCAGATTAATGAACAGAAGAAGGAAGACTTCAAGCAGAGCAGCTGGATCAGCCTAAAAGGAAACCTTCTAAGCAGGGGGGCAGAGCAAGCTGATCTGCAATTCAAAGAGTAAACAAACTTCTCAGGAAGTTAGAGGTAACAATACCAGTGCCTTCTAATTAGAGCTGATACCTAGAGAGTTTATTCAAACAAGAACTGGGCAAGTGACAGGATTTAGAGGATGCTGATATCACTCATAAGCAAACACTCAATGGCTTGAAAAATACGTGGCAACAGATGTCACAGACTTCAGTCTCTGAGAGGTCCTAAGGAGGAGCAGCCATAGGGGACTGGGCAGAAGGGCCAGATACTGGGATGCCATGAAATCAAGGCCAGAATGGAAAGAGCTGCAGAACTGACCTAATCCTGCAACACAAAGCTAGAGCTACAGCTCTAGAAGTCTATTTCTCCTTCATAGGTGCTAGACTGGGTCTACAGCTTGTGGAGTTTCAAATATTATAGCACAGCTAGAAAAATCTGAAGGCAAGGGACCAGATCAGGCAATTTCCACAAGAAAGCTCTGAGCTGAGAGAGGCTACTGCTCTCCCACATCCCAAGGTTCTTCTTTCCTCTCTCCCTACCGTTCCACCCTCTTTATAGTTTTCCATCCATCAAGAGGACTAACTAGCATCACAGATTTGAGGCTGTTCCAGAAAGTCCTGTTTAGAAGTGGGCTAAGTAATTTGCCTCTTTGTCCTTCAATTTCCTTATTTCTATAATTGGGATTATACCACCTAATTTAAATGTTATAGGATTCATCATAGTGATACGTTCAAGAAGTTTGGCCCACAGCCAGGCCGAAAAATGAAGAAGGAAATGGCAATCCACTCCAGTATTCTTGCCTGGAGAATTCCGTGGACAGAGAAGCCTGGTGAGCTGCTGTCCATGGGTCACACAGAGTCAGACACGACTGAAGCGACTTAGCAGCAGCAGCAGGCAGAGAAAATGGTGAATAAATTGACATCAATTATTTCTAGCACTCATCACTTAGTAGGCATTCAATAAATGCCTTCAAATTAATTCAACTAATTAATTCAATGTGATGTAAAAAGTTGGAGCCTCTAGGCATATGACTACTAGCAGAATAGCCAAGTTAATCCAAATATATGTCTTCTTTTTCTCCAGATGTGAGGGTCAGTTGTTATGAATTCACATATACTTTAGGCTTTCATGATTAGCCTTTTACCTGCTGACATCTAACTTGAAATTTTTATTCTGCTTTCAGAATTGTGCTACTTTTCCTTTTCAAATGTCAAGGTCTGACTGAATGTAACACTAGGCAAGTGGAACACAAGGACAATGGTCCAGATTTTGACAAAGATGACCAAATACTTAGCAAACAATGCAGTTATCAAAGCTCACATATTCAGAATATCAAATGTACAATAAACCACAGAATTCACCCATTTCTGATATTTGGCATTTGCCAATTTCTGAGCTGCCACTCAATGATCAGACAAATCAGATAAGAAACTCAAATGCCTGTGGAGGCCTGGAACCAAACATAGAGTGAAGAGGGTCAGGCAGAAGATAGTGGAGGAAAGTATGGAGACTGGTAGAAACTGGGAGGCCATTCATTAGTTTAATTCAATTGATGACACACAGAAATTCCAGTTCAGGATGGCTAAAGTCTCATATGATCCAATATAAGGCAGTAACTGGCCATCTTCTTGACAGATATGATTAGGTAACCATTGTTTTGACTTTGGGGTAGGTTGCCAAAGAGCTACTCCTAGAACTGTAGCTGCCATGTTTCAGGTTTTTATATTTGTATTTTTCTGCTATGTTTCAACCCACAGATTTAGGACCATCTTTTACTTTGTGAAGTATAGTGTGCTTTAAGTTAATAAACATGCAAGAATGATACTGAATCAGTCCCTTCAAAAGGTGGGACTTTGGTCTTCCTTCAGAGTAACCCATAGACCATTTGTGAACAACTCACACAATGACTAGATGAATGTACCATTTCTAATCCATATACTAAATCCTGATGAAGCTTAAGCTATTAATATTTTTAATATTATATAACAATTGAAATGGAAGTTCTAGTACTTTGTCCTCATTCCCTAATGGATTACCTGCTCATTTCATTATACATATGCTCCTAACTCTCTTCGGAGACTACTGACATGAATGATTTACCTGAGGTAATATATACTTCAACAGCAACAAAAATGTTTGGGGAATAATAAAAATAATCTTATGAGAGTCCACTTAAAAAAAATTACCTGATAAGAATCTCACACAGAAGAAGTCCTGAACCATATAAGTAAACAAATTCTAAAAGTGTCATTTGCTTATGGGCCACACACATGAGCAGAAGAGAAGCTGCACAGAATAATGTTGCCTTAAGCCCCATCATTAATGGAAAAAAGTCTTGCTGGGGTAGCAGCAATCAGAAACTTCTTTGGACATCCTCCATATGCACTGTACTTAGGATGAAATATTGGTTCACCAGGCTTTGCCTTGGCCTGCTATGTAAGTCACTGTGTGATATTTATGGTGTGTCTGAATCTAATCTGTTTCTCAATGCCATCCTACTCAAACCAGACCTGGTTGTACTGACTCATGATTTCCACAGTAGTAATAGTAGAATGATACACAGAGCCTCAGAAAAGAACCCACTCACTATTTCCATTGTCATTTTTTGGTTAAGTCAGTTCTGAAAAGGCTATTGTAAGATGAATCTATTAATTGGAAAGAAGTGTTTCATTCATTAGAGTATTGCCTTGTATCTTACAGTTGATTTGAAATATAAATTTATAGGCAACCAATCAACACTTTAAAATTCTTACTTTAAATCCTTTCCTCCAAAATATTTTATTTGTATTTTGGAGAAGCAAATGCCCTACTTTGCACATATATTCATGTTTTCCATCTCTTCCCCACCCTTTCTGGTTTTAAATAATGAATAATATATATCTCAGTGTTCCACTTCTCCTTGGAGAAATTTATGAATACCCGAAAGGACTACTGTGGCATATATACTCCCCATTTAAAAACTTTTAAAAACTATTTTCCATGTCTACAAAACTCAAATATGGTAAAGATTTATTTGTAAGTTTTTGGGGAAGCCAGGTAATATTTCTCCAGGAAGAAAGGAGCTTTGTAGGTTATTTATAAAGTGGTAATGTGTGTGTGTGAGAGAGAGAGAGTGCAGTTGTATGTGGGACCACAGTTAAATATTTTCCAGTAACTTGGAGAAAAGGGACCTTAGAAATGACTTGGCCTAATGTCACTGATTAACATAGACACAAAAATCCTCAACAAAATTCTAGCAACAGAATCCAACAACATATTAAAAAGATCATACATCATGACCAAGTGGGTTTTATTCCAAGGCTGCAAGGATCTTTCAATATTTGCAAGTCAATCAATGTGATACACCATATTAACAAACTGAAAGATAAAAACCATATGATTATCCCAAAAGACACAGAGAAAGCCTTTTACAAAATTCGACACCCATTTATTATAAAAACTCTCCAGAAAACAGGCATAGAATGAACATACTTCAACATAATAAAAGCCATATACAACAAACCCAAAGCAAACATTATCCTCAATGGCAAAAAAACTGAAAGCATTTCCTCTAAAATCAGGAATAAGACAAGGGTGCCGACTCTCATCACTACTATCCAATTAGTTTTGGAATTCATAGCAATAGCAATCAGAGAAGAAAAGGAATCCAGACTGGAAAAGAAGTAAAACTCTCACTGTTTGCAGATGATGTGATCCTCTACATAGAAAATCCTAAAGATACCACCAGAAAATTACTACAGCTAATCAATGAATACAGTAAAGTTGCAGGATATAAAACTAATACACAGAAATCCCTTGCACTCCTACATACTAACAATGAAAAAACAGAGAAATTAAGTAAATAATCCCATTCACCATAGTAACAAAAAAGAATAAAATACTTAGGGATAAATTTACCTAAAGAAACAGAATACCTATATGCAGAAAACTATAAAACACTGATGACAGTGTTGTGTCAAAGATGACACAAATAGATGGAGAAATACACCATGTTCATGGATTGGAAGAATCAACATAGTGAAAATGAATATACTACCCAAAGAAATCTATAGATTCAATGCAATCCGTATCAAGCTACCAACAGTAGTTTTCACAGAACTAGAACAAATAATTTCACAATTTGTAAGGAAACAAAAAATTTCTAATAGCCAAAGCAATTGAGAAAGAAGAATAGAACTGAAAGAATCAACCTTCCTGACTTCAGACTCTACTACAAAGCTAGTCATCAACACAGTACGATACTGACACAAAGACAGAAATGTAAATCAATGAAACAAAATAGAAAGCCCAGAGATAAATCCATGCGCCTGTGGACACCTTGGGGCTTCCCTGGTGGCTCAGATGGTAAAGAATCTGCCTGAAATGCAGACAACTAGGGTTCAATCCCTGGGCTGGGAAGATCCCCTGGAGAAGGGCATGGCAATCCACTCCAATATTCTTGCCTGGAGAATCCCATGGACAGGGGAATCTGGTGGGCTATAGTCCATGGGGTCACAAAGAGTCAGACATGACTGAGTGACTAACACTTACTTACTTACTTATGGACACCTTATCTTTGACAGAGGAAGCAAAAATATACAATGGAAAAAAGACAGTCTCTTTAACAAGTGGTGCTGGGAAGACTGGTCAACTACATGTAAAAGAATGAAACTGGACTGGCAACTCGTTTCATACATGATATTTTACATGTTTCAATGCCATTCTCCCAAAATCTGCCAGTCCAGGTTTGATGCACGATACTGGATGCTTGGGGCTAGTACACTGGGATGACCCAGAGGGCGGGTATGGGGAGGGAGGAGGGAGGAGGGTTCAGGATGGGGAACACATGTATACCTGTGGTGGATTCATTTTGATATCTGGCAAAACTAATACAGTTATGTAAAGTTTAAAAATAAAATAAAATTTAAAAAAAAATCAAACAGAAAAAAAAAAAAAGAAGAATGAAACTGGAACACTTTCTAACACCATACACAAAAATAAACTCAAAATGGATTAAAGATCTAAATATAAGACCAGCAAGTATGAAACTCTTAGAGGAAAATATAGGTAGAACACTCTGTGACAAATCACAGCAAGATCCTCTATGACCCACTTCCCAGAGTAATGGAAATAAAAACAAAAATAAACAAAAGGGACCTAATTAAACTTAAAAGTTTTTGCACAATAAAGAAAACAATTAGCAAGGTGAAACAGCATCCCTCAGAATGGGAGAAAAAGATAGCAAACAAAACAACCGACAAAGAATTAATCTCCAAAATACACAAGTAGCTCATGCAGCTCAATACCAGAAAAATGAACAACCCAATCAAATAGTGGTCAAAAGAAATAAACAGACATTTCTCCATTGTGTATATGTACCACATACATACAAATGGCTAATAAACACATGAAAATATGCTCAGCATCACTCATTATCATAGAAATGCAAATTAAAACCACAATGAGGTATCATCTCACGCTGGTCTGATTGACTGCCATCAAAAAGTCTACAAACAATAAATGCTGGAGAGGGTATGGAGAAAAGGGAACCCTCTTATGCTGTTTGTGGCAATGCAAACTGGTACAGCCATGATGGAGAACAGTGTAGAGATTCCTTAAAAAACCGGGAACAGAACTGCCATACAACCCAGCAATCCGACTGCTGGGCATACACACTGAGGCAACCAGAATTGAAAGGGACACAGGGACCCCAGTATTCATTGCAGCACTGTTACAATAGCTAGGATATGAAAGAAATCTAGATGTTCACTGACAGAGGAATGGATAAGGAAGTTGTGGTACATATACACAATGGAATATTACTCAGCTATAAAAAGGAACACATTTGCATCTGTTCTAATAAGCTGGGTGAAACTGGAGCCTATTATACAGAGTGAAGTCAGTCCGAAAGAGAAACACCATTACTGTATATTAATGCATATATATGGTATTTAGAAAGATGGTAATGATGATCTTATATGCAAGGCAGCAAAAGAGACACCACATGTAAAGAACAGATTTTGGGGCTCTGTGGGAGAAGGTGAGGGTGGGATGATTTGAGAGAATAGCATTGAAACATATATATTACCATATGTAAACTAGATGACCAATCCAAGTGTGATACATGCAGCAGGGCACTCAAAGCTGGTATTCTGGGACAACCCAGAGGGATAGGGTGGGGAGGGCAGTGGAAGAGAGTTCAGGATGGGGGCACACATGTGTACCTATAGCTGATTCATGTTGATGTATGGCAAAAACCATCAAAATATTGTAAAGTAATTATCTTCCAATTAAAATAAATTATCAAAAAAGAAATGACTTGGCCTCTTTAGATATAATTTAAGTGGCAAACTATCAGAATTAAAGGGGAAAGTGGGGAGGGGATATAAATTAGAAGTTTTGGATTAACATATCTATATTACTATATATAAAATCAATAACCAGTAAGAACCTACAGAAGAGCACAGGAACCATATTCAGTATCTTGTAATAACCTATAATGGAAAGGAGTCTGAAAAAGAAATAGATTTATATACATATATGCATCCAGTCCCATCAGTTCATAGCAAATAGATGGGCAAACAGTGGAAACAATGGCTGACTTTATTTTTCTGGGCTCCAAAATCACTGCAGATGGTGATTGCAGCCATGAAATTAAAAGATGCTTACTCCTTGGAAGGAAAGTTATGACCAACCTAGACAGCATATTAAAAAGCAGAGATATTACTTTGCCAACAAAGGTCCATCTAGTCAGGCAATGGTTTTTCCAGTGGTCATGCATGGATGTGAGTGTTGGACTGTGAAGAAAGCTGAGCGCCAAAGAATTGATGCTTTTGAACTGTGGTGTTGGAGAAGACTCTTGAGAGTCCCTTGGACTGCGAGGAGATCCAACCAGTTCATCCTAAAGGAAATCAGTCCTGGGTGTTCATTGGAAGGACTGATGTTGAAGCTGAAACTCCAATACTTTGGCCACCTGATGTGAAGAGCTGACTCATTGGAAAAGACCCTGATGCTGGGAAAGATTGAGGGCTGGAGGAAAAGGGCACGACAGAGGATGAGATGGTTGGATGGCATCACCGACTCAATGGACATGGGTTTGGGTGGACTCCAGGAGTTGGTGATGACAGGGAGGCCTAGAGTACTGTGGTTCATGGGGTCCCAAAGAGTCGGACACGACTGAGTGACTGAACTGAACTGAATGAATTGAACTGATACATATGTAAGCCTATTCTTACAGATTTAGATCTGACTCTTTGCGACCCCATGGATGGTAGCCTACCAGGCTCTGCCATCCATGGGATTTTCCAGCAAAGAATACTGGAGTGGGCTGCTGTTTCCTTCTCCAGGGGATCTTCCCAACCCAGGGATCGAACCTGGGTCTCCTGCATTGCAGACAGACACTTTACCGTCTGAGCCACCAGGGAAGCCCATTCTATATATAGATATAGATAAAACTGAATCACTTTGCTGTACACCTGAAACTGACACACACTGTAAATCAATTATATCTCAATAAAAATTAAAAAAAATAAAATGGGCTTGTTTAGTGAAGACTTTTGAATAAATGGAATCACCAAAATATATTCCTAATTCCTTTTTTTCACTGTTCAAGATGGATGTAGCCAAGCAAGTTTTTCTGAGAGGTAAATGTTTCTGTTGCAGAGATAGACAGCCAATCTACAGAGCTTGATGTCTCAAGATTTTATCTAGCAGCCAATTCTATTTCTGAATATTTTTTGAGGCATAGTTTATACATCATGAAAGATACCCATCATAAGTATACAGTTGAATAATTTTACTAAATTTATATAGCTTTTTAATCATGACCACAAGCCAGTTTTAGTACATTTCCATCACCCAAAAAGTTCCCTTCTACCATGTGCAATCAATTCTCACTCACAGTCCCAGACTATCTAAATTTGCCTTCTGTATCTACAGATTCACCTTTTCTTGAAATTTCATATAAGTGGAGTCATAAATATATAGTCTTTTGTGTTAAGCTTCTTTCATCTAGAATGAGGTACTTGAAATTCATCCATGTTATTGTAGATATCAGTAAATCATTTTTTAAACTGATGAATAGCATCCTCTTGTATAGCTCTATTTATCTGTTTGCCTGTCGGGGATATTTGGATTGCACGAATAAGCTGCCATGAACAACCAAGTCTTTAAATGGACCTATGTCTTAATTTCTCTTGAATAGATACCTAGGCATGGAACTGCTGGTTCAGATATAAGTATATGTAAGTGTACCCATTTTACATACTCAGCAGAAATGTCAGAGGATTTCAGTTTCTCTAAAAACCTCACCAGCATTTAGTAGTGTAAGTCTTTTGGATTACACCCATTTTAGTGGGTGTGTAGAAGTATATCATTGTGATCTTAATTTGTATTTCTCTAATGAAGACTTGATGCTTTTGAACTGTGGTGTTGGAGAAGACTCTTGAGAGTCCCTTGGACTGCAAGGAGATCCAACCAGTCCATGCTAAAGATCAACCCTGGGATTTCTTTGGAGGGAATGATGCTGAAGCTGAAACTCCAGTACTTTGGCCATCTCATGTGACGAGTTGACTCATTGGAAAAAACTCTGATGCTGGGAGGAATTGGGAGCAGGAGGAGAAGGGGACAACAGAGGATGAGATGGCTGGATGGCATCACTGACTCGATGGACATGAGTCTGAGTGAACTCTGGGAGTTGGTGATGGACAGGGAGGCCTGGCGTGCTGCGATTCATGGGGTCGCAAAGAGTCGGACATGACTGAGCAACTGAACTGAACTGAACTGAATGATTAATGATATTAAACATCCTTTCAGGCACTTGTTGACAATTTGTATATCTTATTTGCGAAGTGTGTATTCATATATGTTGCCCATTTAAAAAAAATTAGGTTGGCTTGTTGTTGAACAAGAAATATGCTATATATATTCTGGTACAATGCCTTTATCAAATATGTTTTGCAAACATTTTTTCCCAACTTGTTAATGGTCTTTTCACTTTCATTCTTATTTTTTATTTTTTTTACTTTACAATATTGTATTGGTTTTGCCATACATCAACATGAATCCGCCACGGGTGTACATGTGTTCCCCATCCTGAACCCCCCTCCCACCTCCCTCCCCATACCATCCCTCTGGGTCATCCCAGTGCACCAGCCCCAAGCATCCTGTATCATGCATCAAACCTGGACTGGCAATTCGTTTCATATGTGATATTATACCTGTTTCAATGCCATTCTCCCAAATCATCCCACACTCTCCCTCTCCCACAGAGTCCAAAAGACTGTTCTATACATCTATGACTCTTTTACTGTCTCACATACAGGGTTATCGTTACCATCTTTCTAAATTCCATATATATGCGTTAGTATACTGTATTGGTGTTTTTCTTTCTGGCTTACTTCACTCTGTATAATAGGCTCCAGTTTCATCCACCTCATTAGAACTGATTCAAATGTATTCTTTTTATGGCTGAATAATACTCCATTGAGTATATGTACCACAGCTTTTTTATCCATTTGTCTGCTGATGGACATCTAGGTCGCTTCCATGTCCTGGCTACTTTCATTCTTTTGAAGAGTAAAAGTTTTTAAATTTTTATAAAGTCAAACTGATCAATTACTCCTTTTATTGATCTAAGCAATTATTGTCTAACTCAGTCTAACATAAGTCACAAAGATTTCTCTTGATTTCTTCCAGAAGTTTTATGATTTTAGCTCTTCAGTTTAGGGCTATGATTAATTTTGAGTTAACTGAGCCTAACTCCTTACCTACTAGGCACAGCCATGGGAGTAAAATCCCTTCAGACCAGCCACTCAAGCAGGCAGGACAAAGGACAAATGCAGACTTCCTTGATGGAACAAAACAGGCCAAACTTCTCAAACTTTGTCAGCTGTTCCACCACCCTGAGAGAAGTTTGGATTTCTTTCTAACCTTTACAAAATTTCCAAAATTAAGTGAAAAGTTTTATCTTTCTGTAATTTTATCTCTCTCTCTTTCTTGGATTAAGAGGTAAGGAAGTAGGCTTTTTTTTCTTTCTTGCCTATGTGTATTTAATTTTTCCAGCTGATAAGACTATCTACTCCTTCACAGAATTGCTTTGGCACCTTTGTTGAAAGCCAATTGACCATAAATGTAAGAATGTGTCTCCCTTAACATAATGCAAATCACAATATCCTCTCAGAATAACTTGACTCCCACATAAATTAGCTTTTATCTAAGGAATGCACTGCTGAGCCCAATGTGAATAGCAAAGCATATTTCTCACTTTATATAAATTAAATGGAATTCCAATTCATAAATAAGTTTTAAGTGCAGTTAACCTGAGTTTTTGAATGCACAAAGCTGAAGACCTAACAGGGATAAATTTCTTAAGGTGATTATAATCTTGGGAAGACACTTGGCAGTCAGTCAGCCTCTTCAGATATCATTTTCTAGAAACTTTCCAACTTTAATCACAAATATCGGCTGAGCTTCTTTTTTCAATTAATTAATTATTTTAATTGGAGGATAATTACTTTACAATATTGTAGTGGTTTTGCCATACATCAACTTGAATCAGCCACAGGTGCACATTCTGAGCTTCTTTTATGTGGGAGTCATTATGAAAGATTCAAAGAAATATAAACTGTGTCATTATTTCTCTGATATGTGCCAGTATGACCAGATTGTTCACATTCAGCCTTCATGATTAGTGGGGTCTATACCACATTGGTTATAAATATTTTGACCATCACATTGAACAAAAGATATGGTTCTCTGTCTTCCATGAGCTAGTTGGAGAGCTAAGATAGCTACATAGTTAAAATGATCAAGGTAGTAAATAGTATGTTAGAGTCAGAAGATGAAGAGAGGGAAGATCACAGAGAGATACTGGTAATGTTAGTTTAAAAAAATAGAAAAAAAAAGTTTCTAAAAATAAAATCAGTTTTTAAAAGAATAATATTATACAAATGTTAGGCTTTGGAGGGTTACAACTTATTGCCTCAATTTTCTTAAGCAGTGATACCTGATAAAAATTAATTTAAAATAATAATTTTGACTGCCTTACTAGGTATTAGGCTATGAACAGAATTACCTAACTCTGCTAGGCTATAGCTATAACTATGCTATGCTATGGGCTATACTATGTCTAATCCTTACAACAAACCTAATAAATAGAAGACATTATTATAGCCATAGGCCTAACCTGGCCATCTTGAAATAAAAATAAGGCTACAAAAAGACAATAATATTCAAATTAAAATATTCGAACCCTGATGCCTATAATGAAAATTTTATTCTCCAAGCTTCCTCACTCTCAGGAATGACTCCAAATTCAAGGAATGATTATGTAGATTATAAATTATTTCTCCTCTTCGGCTCTTGCCTCCTGCCTTTGGCCAGGAGGGGCCCGAAATTCATTCACAGACAATAGGACCAGTCACCATGGTAACTAGTCTTTGGACAGCCAATTTCATGGTCTCAGTTTCTTCCAACGATGTCCTACTACTCTCACTGATGAAGTTCACTGTGATTTTGAATTTTCAATGTTCATTATGGACTCTGTGGGAGAGGGAGAGGGTGGGAAGATTTGGGAGAATGGCATTGAAACATGTAAAATATCATGTATGAAATGAGTTGCCAGTCCAGGTTCGATGCACGATACTGGATGCTTGGGGCTGGTGCACTGGGACGACCCAGAGGGATGGAATGGGGAGGGAGGAGGGAGGAGGGTTCAGGATGGGGAACACATGTAAACCTGTGGCGGATTCATTTTGATATTTGGCAAATCTAATACAGTTATGTAAAGTTTAAAAATAAAATAAAATTAAAAAAAAAAAAAAAAGACTATGGCTTCAAGACACAATCTGAGTTGCTCATTCTCAGCAGGTACTCCTGCCTATCCTTGGGTGCTGAGCCCCCTGGCCAGTCCATCATTGGACTTTGTTTTCTCAGATACTGTGTTATATTTCCTCTCTATTGTCCAGAGGAAATGACCAGAGGAAAACCCTGGAGAAGACACTGAATCAACTCTAATTCTCCAAACAGTTTTCTGGAAAGTTGTGAATGAAAGCAAAACTCTTCCAGGCCAATAACCAATGAGTTCACTACCCAGCCCCAAACAGAGCCTAGATGCATGGAGATGGCAAAATCACTGGGCTGAAATCCAGTTCATTGGCTCTGGTTCTTGTGAGTGTGACTGAGACTGGGTGCAGTGGAAGTCAGCCAGGGGACAAAGTTAATTATGATGAGGGGGTCCTGTGGAAAACAGGGGACTCACTGTGCCACAGGATTGCTAAAAAAAAAATTATTAGAAAAAAAAAAAAAAAAAAAAAAAAAAAAAAAAAAGATATAGGAAAGTGACGTTCCTCTCTCCATTGTCATGCTGAGTCCTAGAGCCCACTGCATAAGCAGTTTTTATTAAGCACAAGCAAGAGCATGTCCCTGAGGTTGACCATGATGAGAAACATAAGTCACTAAGAAACTAACCAATTTCTGTGTCAAGATGTAGATCTTTCCTAAGACTCCACCATTCAATCCCTTGAGATTGAAGAAATTCATACTTCTCCTAGTATCAAAGACTACACAACTCTTGCTCCAGAATGAAGTACTGAACTGACTGAGAGTTGCTTTAGGAAAACATTCACTTATTACCCTATCTTCATTTTACAGATAAGAAAACACAGGCAAAGAGAATTTAAGTGAGTTGCCTAAGAGCACACATCAGCAGACATGAAATACAAACTTAATATTTTCAAATTCCCAAAACTGATATTTTTTCACTCTGTTTTATTGTCTCTCAAATCCATATTAATTGCAGATAAGTCAGTTCTGGGCAGGTTGGATCTGAGGAAAGGGCAGCCTAAATGTGTTCTCTCATCCTCGCAGACAAAGGTCATCAAATAATATTTAAAAGGTACCTGGTAGACAGCTTACAAGGCCTCTCATTCTCCCACAGTTTCTAGTCTGAAAGAATATTTGTGCAAACCAGAATGTGAGCTGTTAGTAAATAACCTGAAGCTATTTATTAATTGGGGGTAAATTAAAATGCAATTGAGTTTGGTTCTGCAAACAAGCTCATAGAATCCAACACACCCAGATGGTCTTGCAGGATAGGGGAAGAGAGAGTGAGAAAGAGAAACATTCTGATATTACCTTCCTGCAGTAGAAAAAATTCCTACTAGGATGACAGGCACAGATTTAATGGTTGTGGCTTTATCACTAACTGGTTGTTTGTTTCCTTCAGCCAGTCATTACTTTTGTATGGACCCCAGCTACCTAGCTTATCTGCCTTTAAGCTGGAGCTGAGAAGGGTGGGTGTGAGGACATGATGATATAAAAGAAACATAGAGGAAAAAAAATTCAATACCAACACAACAGAACATTAAGAAACTTTGTTGAATAAATCAGTAATATAAATAACAATCTGGAGTATTAGAAAAACAATGACCTCTGAAGTCACATAAGCTGTGATAATTAAGCAAATTAATTCAAATATAACCTCTACCATTAACTAAACCTTTGATCTTGAGCAAGTTTCTCCTATTAGTTTCAGTTTTCTCATCTCTACACCAGGGCTCATACTGCCAAACTCAGAATAAGGGGCAGGCTGGCTGTCTCCCAGGGTACTCAGGTATGGCAGTGCTGGAAGGTCAGTGGATTAGATGGAAAACCTAGCACTAGCTGATTTGAGTTCCCAAATATGCCTTCTAGTGAAGCCTGGTGACATGTCCTTGGTTCCCTTTTAACCAAAATAGAGTCTTCTAGTAGACATTTTAAAAATAGAAAACATACATCAGTTCAGATCAGTTCAGTCACTCAGTCGTGTCCGACTCTTTGTGATCCCAGGAATCACAGCACTCCAGGCCTCCCTGTCCATCACCAACTCCCGGAGTTCACTCAAACTCACGTCCATCGAGTTGGTGATGCCATCCAGCCATCTCATCCTCTGTCATCCCCTTCTCCTCCTGCCCCCAATCCCTCCCAGCATCAGAGTCTTTTCCAATGAGGCAACTCTTCGCATGAGGTGGCCAAAGTACTGGAGTTTCAGCTTTAGCATCATTCCTTCCAAAGAAATCCCAGGGCTGATCTCCTTTAGAATGGACTGGTTGGATCCCCTTGCAGTCCAAGGGACCCTCGAGAGTCTTCTCCAACACCACAGTTCAAAAGCATCTATTCTTCGGTGCTAAGCTTTCTTCACAGAAAACATACATATGTCACTCTGAATAAATAAATGTACATATAAATAATATGTTGGATTAGGGTGTAGTGCAGTAATAATTCTGGAAGGTCGATGGCTCAAAAAATAAGGGTTTATGTCTCAGTGTTTTATGTAGGCTGGTTGACTGTTCTTCAACCTGAACTTTTGTCACCTATGAAATACATGGTATTTCCACGTTTACTACAGTAAGTAAATAAAGATATAGAAGATGTATGCTGAGTCACTTTAGTCATGTTTGACTCTGCAACCCTATGGACTGTAGCCCACTAACCTCCTCAGTCCATGGGATTCTCCAGGCAAGAATACAGGAGTGGGTTGCCATGCCCTCCTCCAGGAGATCTTCCTAACCCAGAGATCGCACCCACTCCTCTTGCATTACAGGCAGATTCTTTATCACTGAGGTACCACGGAAGCCCCTGGCATTTGCTCATGTTGTTTTAAAGTGGCATTCATTATTTCTGCTCCCAGTCTCTTGGATAAAATTTTGGTATGAATCAACTTAACTGGGAAATGTAAGGAATACCTTCTGGGCCTCAGATGGCATAATATTTACCAGCTTAGAATTCTACCAAAAATTTAGAGAAGAGCTAACACCTATCCTGCTGAAACTCTTCCAGAAAATTGCAGAGGATGGTAAACTTCCAAACTCATTCTATGAGGTCACCATCACCTTAATACCAAAACCTGACAAAGATCCCACAAAAAAAGAAAACTACAGGCCAATATCACTGATGAACATAGATGCAAAAATCCTTAACAAAATTCTAGCAATCAGAATCCAACAACACATTAAAAAGATCATACACCATGACCAAGTGGGCTTTACCCCAGGGATGCAAGGATTCTTCAATATCCGCAAATCAATCAATGTAATACACCACATTAACAAATTGAAAAATAAAAGCCATATGATTATCTCAATAGATGCAGAGAAAGCCTTTGACAAAATTCAACATCCATTTATGATCAAAACTCTCCAGAAAGCAGGAATAGAAGGAACATACCTCAACATAATAAAAGCTATATATGACAAACCCACAGCAAACATTATCCTCAATGGTGAAAAATTGAAAGCATTTCCTCTAAAGTCAGGAACAAGACAAGGGTGCCCACTTTCACCATTACTATTCAACATAGTTTTGGAAGTTTTGGCCACAGCAATCAGAGCAGAAAAAGAAATAAAAGGAATCCAAATTGGAAAAGAAGAAGTAAAGCTCTCACTGTTTGCAGATGACATGATCCTCTACATAGAAAACCCTAAAGACTCCACCAGAAAATTACTAGAACTAATCAATGACTATAGTAAAGTTGCAGGATATAAAATCAACACACAGAAATCCCTTGCATTCCTATACACTAATAATGAGAAAACAGAAAGAGAAATTAAGGAAACAATTCCATTCACCATTGCAATGGAAAGAATAAAATACTTAGGAATATATCTACCTAAAGAAACTAAAGACCTATATATAGAAAACTATAAAACACTGGTGAAAGAAGTCAAAGAGGACACTAACAGATGGAGAAATATACCATGTTCATGGATTGGAAGAATCAATATAGTGAAAATGAGTATACTACCCAAAGCAATCTATAGATTCAATGCAATCCCTATCAAGCTACCAACAGCATTCTTCACAGAGCTAGAACAAATAATTTCACAATTTGTATGGAAATACAAAAAACCTCGAATAGCCAAAGCGATCTTGAGAAAGAAGAATGGAACTGGAGGAATCAACCTACCTGACTTCAGGCTCTACTACAAAGCCACAGTTATCAAGACAGTATGGTACTTGCACAAAGACAGAAATATAGATCAATGGAACAAAATAGAAAGCCCAGAGATAAATCCATGCACATATGGACACCTTATCTTTGACAAAGGAGGCAAGAATATACAATGGATTAAAGACAATCTCTTTAACAAGTGGTGCTGGGAAATCTGGTCAACCACTTGTAAAAGAATGAAACTAGAACACTTTCTAACACCATACACAAAAATAAACTCAAAATGGATTAAAGATCTCAACGTAAGACCAGAAACTATAAAACTCCTAGAGGAGAACATAGGCAAAACTCTCTCTGACATACATCACAGCAGGATCCTCTATGACCCACCTCCCAGAATATTGGAAATAAAAACAAAAATAAACAAATGGGACCTAATTAACCTTAAAAGCTTCTGCACATCAAAGGAAACTATTAGCAAGGTGAAAAGACAGCCTTCAGAATGGGAGAAGATAATAGCAAATGAAGCAACTGGCAAACAACTAATCTCAAAAATATACAAGCAACTCCTACAGCTCAACTCCAGAAAAATAAATGACCCAATCAAAAAATGGGCCAAAGAACTAAATAGACATTTCTCCAAAGAAGACATACAGATGGCTAGCAAACACATGAAAAGATGCTCAACATCACTCATTATCAGAGAAATGCAAATCAAAACCACTATGAGGTACCATTTCACACCAGTCAGAATGGCTGCGATCCAAAAGTCTACAAGTAAGAAATGCTGGAGAGGGTGTGGAGAAAAGGGAACCCTCTTACACTGTTGGTGGGAATGCAAACTAGTACAGCCACTATGGAGAACAGTGTGGAGATTCCTTAAAAAACTGGAAATAGAACTGCCTTATGATCCAGCAATCCCACTGCTGGGCATACACACTGAGGAAACCAGAAGGGAAAGAGACACGTGTACCCCAATGTTCATCGCAGCACTGTTTATAATAGCCAGGACATGGAAGCAACCTAGATGTCCATCAGCAGATGAATGGATAAGAAAGCAGTGGTACATATACACAATGGAGTATTACTCAGCCATTAAAAAGAATACATTTGAATCAGTTCTAATGAGGTGGATGAAACTGGAGCCTATTATACAGAGTGAAGTAAGCCAGAAAGAAAAACACCAATACAGTATACTAATGCATATATATGGAATTTAGAAAGATGGTAACAATAACCCTGTGTACAAGACAGCAAAAGAGACACTGATGTATAGAACAGTCTTATGGACTCTGTGGGAGAGGGAGAGGGTGGGAAGATTTGGGAGAATGGCATTGAAACATGTAAAATATCATGTATGAAACGAGTTGCCAGTCTAGGTTCGATGCACGATACTGGATGCTTGGGGCTGGTGCACTGGGACAACCCACAGGGATGGAATGGGGAGGGAGGAGGGAGGAGGGTTCAGGATGGGGAACACATGTATACCTGTGGCGGATACATTTTGATATTTGGCAAAACTAATACAATTATATAAAGTTTAAAAATAAAATTAAAAAAATATATATATGTATGTGAATTTAGAGCATGCCACAAAGAGAAATGTACAGAAAGACAATGGATCTTATTTAAATAATAAAATTTCTATTATTCTTCTAAAAAAATAAAATAAAATAGAATCTAAAATGCATTAAAAAAAAAAAATATTTACCAGCTTAGATACCTGATGTCTGAGTATAGCATCAATATTATGCAGTGATTGTGAGAATTACATTAAATAACTTACAGTAAGAACCTAGCCCAGGATCTGGCATATACTTAGTGATCAGTAATCACTAGTCTCTTTTTCCCACCCCCAAACACAAAGGTGAACTTTGCCAATCCTGCAGAATTAACCACAACAACCTGCTGCTGCTGCTGCTGCTAAGTCACTTCGGTCGTGTCCAACTCTGTGTGACCCCAGAGATGGCAGCCCACCAGGCTCCCCCGTCCCTGGGATTCTCCAGGCAAGAACACTGGAGTGGGTTGCCATTTCCTTCTCCAATGCATGAAAGTGAAAAGTGAAAGTGAAGTCGCTCAGTCTGTCCGATTCCTAGTGACCCCATGGACTGTAGCCCACCAGGCTCCTCCGTCCATGGGATTTTCCAGGCAAGAGTACTGGAGTGGGGTGCCATTGCCTTCTCCCACAACAACCTATGTACTCCTAACTACTACAGCCAAAGCACTCTTACATCTTGCTCAGGGCACCAGAAAGAGTGAGACTGAAAATGATAACTGCATCCCCATGACAACATGCAGCCCAGCTTTCATATCAGCAAGGTTATAAATGTATAGCGTAACGTTCATATGCTGAGGGTCCTTCTATGGTTACCCAAGTGTTAAGAAAATAGTTGAAACTCCTTAATGTAACACACTTTATAGAGCTGTTACTCCAACCTCCCTCACTTGGATCACAACGCCTCACTCACACTCACTCTCCACTTCAGCTCTGACAAATAGGCTCAGTGTCCCCAGACAACTGTTTTATGTCATGTCTCTGCATAAGCAAGAGCTGATGAATTTTCCAGGAATGTCTTAAATCACTCTTCACCTACAACTTGTGCTTTATTTAAACCTCATCTTTTCTGAAATGCTTTCTCTGGCTTTACCAAGATGCCCCCAGATGTAAGCCTCACAGCACCATCTGCATTCTTATATCACAAATTATTGAATTACAAACACTGGCCCAAGGGTCTATCTCCCCACTTTCAAGGTAGAATTTCACAGGAGGCCAGAGCTATGTTGTCTTCAATGCAGGACCTGCAGGGCGTAATAAGGTGCTTGGCACACTGTAGGGACAAAGAGTCAAAAAATCAATGAATGACAACCTCATTTTGTCTTTTGCTTCATATATCAGATCACAATCTCTTCCTGTGCTCTGACTCCTAGATTTTCCAGCAAATTGCAACCCAAATATGCTACCTCTCTGTCAATTACTGGCTTCAGATGCTTTGGGCCACTTCTGACTCCAGCTGGGCAAAGTCCCAATCTGCATTTGATGACCAAGTTTAAGGGATGGACAGTGCATTGTTTGCAACCAGAAAGGCCTGGAACCAAATCCAAATCCTAGTAAGTAGGATTACTACTTACTATTTGTGTGAATTCAGGTAGAGTCTGTTAAACTCTACCACCTCATTTGTCTCACAAGGAGATTAAGACTTCTGTTTCCACACCATGGAGCTACTGTGGATATCAAAAAGGAATTCTAATTTTTTTATCTACTGTATTTTCATCCAAGTGGAAAAACAAAATCTATTTCCTAGAAGTCCCCTTGGGCAGGGAAGAGATTGTTTTCCCAGGAAATTTCTTTAAAAGCTGATTGAAATAACATACAAGACCAAAAGAGGCCTGAGTATGGACATCACACTGTAAGTGACAAAAAATTACTCCTTAAGGGCAGCAGAAAAGAAAGCAACAGGGAAGAAATGAAAGAAAGAAGAGTCAGGAATGATGGCCAACTTCTCTGTGACCCCCCAATTTTTAATTAAGTCTCAGAACATGGAATATACATTTTAGAGTATCTAATAATATACCCTGTCACATAATAAGTCCATTTCCTTCTCCAAATAATATATGCTGTCACGTAATAAGTAGACTATAAACCATAGATGCAACTACCATTTAAAGTGCTGCATTATTATTAACCCAGACTCAGCTACCAGTCAATTCCACAGTTTTGCAGAAGGGTTAGTTGAAAACTGGAAATATCCACCAGACCTTTTGTCCTATTTCTCACTCTAGGATAATTTCTCACTTGTATCCTGATTTTCTTTGTTTATAGTTCTCTATCCAGGGTCTTTCATTGACTGTCACCTTCTTATGAATTTTACTGAAGTTCAATTTGTGTACAAGAAATAGCATCCATTTAAAACATACTGTTCATGAGTTCTGACACATGTATACATCCTTTCTATGTGCATGCACAAACAAAAAAAAAAAAACCCACACAATCAGATACAGATCATTTGCATTAAACTCAAAGTTTCCTTGGGCCCCTTTGTAGTCCCTGCCTTTGTGCCCTTGCCCCCGGTAAGCACTTGTATCCCTAGAAAAATCAAATGATCTAAATTTATAAGTATAATAGAACAGTGTGGTGAACATTTGGGTTGTTTTTTTTTTTTTTTTTTTTTTTTTTTTTTAAATTTTATTTTATTTTTAAACTTAACATAACTGTATTAGATTTGCCAAATATCAAAATGAATCCGCCACAGGTATACATGTGTTCCCCATCCTGGGTTGTTTTTTTATATTGTGAATAATGTTGATATGAATGTTCACATATAGGTTTTTATAGGGACAAGTATGCTTTCATTTTTCTTTGGTGTACATGTAAGATTGGAGTGACTTAACTGATATGCTAGATGTATATCTAATCTTTAAGAAACTTTCAAAAAGTTTTCAACAGTGGTTGTAGCACTTTATATTCACCATCAGCAATATATGAGAATACCAGTTGTTCCACATCCTTAACACTTGGTATTGTCAGTCCATTTAATTCCAGCCATTCTAATGAGTGCTATCTCACTAGAGGTAGAGGTATCTCATTGTCTTAATCTTCATTTTCCTGATATCTAGTGGTGGTAAGTATCTTTTCTGTATATTTTCTTTTGTCTTCTATTGACTTTGAAGATCCTTGAGAATGTTCCTTACTGGTTCTATACGTATACTGTCCCTACTGTTATTCTGAGGAATCACCTTCACAGCCTTAACCTTCTAAATGCTGAGTATACTCCTTTCTTATATTACCCTTCCTGATTTAGGCTGGTCATTTGGATTTATTTTTAGATGTGCACTCCTCTTTTCACCTATGATATAAGAATTTGCGAAATATTAATCCCAGGGATTGGGGAGCCTGGTAGGCTGCCATCTATGAGGTCACACAGAATCGGACACAACTGAAGTGACTTAGCAGCAGCAGCAGCAACACTTGGGGACAATGTATTTCAAAGACACATTGAGTAGATCAACTATATACTTTACTAAGTAAATAAAAATTGAAAAAATGTTGTTTCAACAGATAAAAAGTTTTGCTCAGTTTAGGAGCTGATTTATATGGATGTCAATTTTATTGATTACTTTTATATAATTTCAAGGTTTCAGATTGGAATATGCTGTATTTATTTTAAAATCTGCATCTAGCTTGGGAAATCCTAGACTAATTGCTTAGCTTCTCAGCCAAGCCAATAATAGTGAACTTCTGCCTACTTTCCATGGATTTACTATCAAAATTAGGAGTTAGAAGAACTTGAATAGGCAAACAAATGTACCACAGTTAAGCTATATTACAATTCTTAGTGATATAGATTCTTAAAATAAAATGAATACTTAATATATTTGTCTCCAGGTGCATTAAATTTAAAAGCATCCATTTCCCTCCATGAATTCAAAATTAAAATGACAGTAATCAAGATTGCCGGGAGAAATATCAATAACCTCAGACATGCAGATGACACCACCCTTGTGGCAGAAAGTGAAGAGGAACTAAAGAGCCTCTTGATGAAAGTGAAAGAGGAGAGTGAATAAGTTGGCTTAAAGATCAACATTCAGAAAACTAAGATCATGGCATCTGATCCCATCACTTCATGGGAAATAGATGGGGAAACAGTGGGAAGAGTGTCAGACTTTATTTTTCTCGGCTCCAAAATCACTGCAGATGGTGATTGCAGCCATGAAATTAAAAGACACTCCTTGGAAGGAAAGTTATGACCAACCTAGACAGCATATTAAAAAGCAGAGATATTACTTTGCCAACAAAGGTCCGTCTAGTCAACACTATGGTTTTTCCAGTGGTCATGTATGGATGTGAGAGTTGGACTGTGAAGAAAGCTGAGCGCCGAAGAATTGATGCTTTTGAACTGTGATGCTCGAGAAGACTCTTGTGAGTCACTTGGACTGCAAGGAGATCCAACCAGTCCATCCTAAAGGAAACCAGTCCTAGGTGTTCATTGGAAAGACTGATGCTGATGCTGAAACTCCAATACTTTGGCTACCTCATGCAAAGAGTTGACTGATTGGAAAAGACCCTGATGCTGGGAGGGACTGGGGGCAGGAGGAGAAGGGGACGACAGAGGATGAGATGGCTGGATGGCATCACTGACCCGATGGACCTGAGTTTGAGTGAACTCTGGGAGTTGGTGATGGACAGGAAGGCCTGACATGCTGCGATTCATAGGATCGCAAAGAGTCAGACATGACTGAGCAACTGAACTGAACTGAATAAGAGCAAAGAAATTCTGAAGAATGAAAATATAACTCAGATGGCCTCATGCTGACAAAATAAAATTGTGATGGATGAAATCCACAACATTCTTCTGAGAACCTTGTTCCATTGATCTAGAGTGTTGGAGGTGTCTATTCTACTGAGTGGGACATAGGCCATGAATATTCATTTTCATGTTGTGTAGCAAGATGGGAAAAAGAAAACATCTGTTTATCATAGTGTTTTCAAATATTTGATAATGAAAGGTGTTCATAAATATATATACAAATGTTTAATGAATGCATATACCTTAGTGCATATGTATAGTTTTCAAATGTGGTTTTCAAATATGAAAGTAAGTCTTTATTGAAAAACTTGCATTTTCTTCTGAAATTAAAAAAAAATGGGTTTTGAGAATGTATTTTTTTAAAAACCACAACTTAGAGAAAAGTAAAATACATTCATCTTCATTACAGAGAAAGTTAAGGTCTCTCTGACCTTAGGAAGTAAGATGTCATTCAGGACCACCAGGGTTGGATGAATCTTCATTCCCTAGCAAGATTTCTCTCTGGTAAATCTAACCACCATTTTCATCTAATTCACAAATCCTTTTTCCATTTTTCTCTTTAACATTTATGTTCCTATGTGGTCTAAAAGTTAAGAGCCTAGAGATCATGCTAATGAATACCACAATTCTGCTTT
The DNA here is from genome assembly GCF_029407905.1 of Bubalus kerabau. Classification (NCBI taxonomy): domain Eukaryota; kingdom Metazoa; phylum Chordata; class Mammalia; order Artiodactyla; family Bovidae; genus Bubalus; species Bubalus kerabau. The sequence goes on from NC_073627.1 coordinate 123,725,496, forward strand.
GAGAATATGTCCTGGAAAGGAATTCCTAAATTTTCAACATTAAAAATAGAGAAATCCTAATAGCATCTGTTTCTAATAATACACTCTAAACCAAGCATGCTGCAAATGGTCTATTTTGGTTATAGTTACTAAAAAAAGAACACAAACATTTTTCTATAGAACTTGCATTAAATCAGCCAGCGTTTTTAGAAACTGATGGGAAAACTGAGGTGCAGAAAGGTTATATAATTTGCTAAAGCTAACACAGCTAATGACAAAGTCAGACTGAAAACCAAAGTCTTCTGGCTGTCATGATGAGAAAAAACTTAGTCAAATGAGAGTGTTAGAGTATGCAAACTAGAAAACTAATTGCTTGAATAATTAAGTATTAGGTTCGTACAAAAGTAAGTGGTTTTTGCATTGCTGAAATTTGCCATTTGATATTGGAATACATTCTTAAATAAATGTGATTATGTTATACATCATTTTAATGTGCATGTATCACTTTTTTTTGCTAATGAATTATTACTTGCTTATTTTATATTTATTTTAGACTATGGAAATGGTAATAGACAAAAGGAAAATTTGAATGATTTTCTTATTCAAATTCAAAATGGGTTGTAAAGCAGAGACAACTTGCAACATCAACAACACATGTGACCAGGTACTGCTAACGAACATACAATGTACTGGTGGTTAAAGAAGCTTTGCAAAGGAGACAAGAGCCTTGAAGATGAGGAGTGCAGTGGCCAGCCATCAGAATTTGACAACTAATTGAGGGAATCACAGAAGCTGATCCTTTTACACTAAATGAGAAGTTGCTCAAGAACTCAACGTTGACCATTTTATGGTGGTAAGGCATTTAAAGCAAACTGGAAAAGTGAAAACAGCTCATTAAGTGGGTGCCTCATGAGCTGACTGCAAATCAAAAAAAAAAAAAAAAACACGTTTTTTTGAAGTGTTGTTTTATTTTATGCAACAATGAACCTGTCTCTTTGGATTGTGACATGCAACAATAAGTGGAATTTATATGACAACTGGCAATGACCAGCTCAGTGGTTGAACCAAGAAGGAACTCCAAAGCATTTCCCAAAGTCAAACTTGCACCAAAAAAAGGTCATGGTCACTGTTTGGTGATCTGCTGCCCATCTGATCCACTACAGCTTTCTGAATCCCAGCGACATCATTACATCTGAGAAGTATGCTCAGCAAATCAATGAGATGCACCAAAATCTGCAGCAAGCACTGATCAACAGAAAGGACCCAATTCTTCTCCAGAATAACACCTTACCACACATCGCACAACTAATGCTTCAAAAGTTGAACAAATTGGGCTGTGAAGTTTTGTCTCATCTGCCAGTATTCACCTGACCTCTTGCCAATCGACTAGACTACCACTTCAAGCATCTTGACAGTTTTCTGCAGGGAAAACATTTACACAACCAGCAAGATGCAGAAAACGCTTTCCAAGAGTCTGTCAAATCCTGAAACATGGATTTTTATGCTACAGGAATAAACAAACTTATTTCTCGTTGGCAAAAAAAAATGTGGTGATTGTAATGGTTCCTATTTTGATTAATAAAGATGTGTTTGAGCCTAGTTATAATGATTTAAAATTCATGGTCGAAAATTGCAATTATGTTTGCATCAACCTAATAATTAGTGACTCTTACCTGTGTCAGTGCTGTAGATTGTAAGTTGCCACCTCTAGAATTTATTCAAGAAATATTCAATGTACAGGTTATATATTAATCAGCTATTACCTGTTCCTTATGTTTTCATTCAGTTGGGCATGACTTAGCAACTGAACAACAACAACAACAAACCTTTTCCTTAAGGACCTTAGAGTGTTGTATGAAAATATTGTAGGTATGTTTCTTCATGAATATATTAAATATTACAAAGGCAAATCATAAAAGGTGGGCAGGTAATGTGGTGTAGCAATTTAGGGTGTGTGCTAAGGATATCCAGTTTTACTTCCTATCATCCTATCAACATTGGTGCTTAAATATATTTAAGATTATACAGGTGGAACAGTGTACAGTGAAACACAGGCAGAACATCTCCGCAAGCTTCTATCCAATTCCCCACAGAGAACCCCTGACTGACCATTAAGAATAAGCCACACACATGCCTTCAAACCCAATGAGCCTGCAAGGTCATTGTCACATAACAAAGGCTTTCTGCTCTTCCTCTTAATCCCCCTGTACATTCCATTTGCCTTCTGGTCACAACTTCTGAGTCCATAGGCCTCTAAACACACCCCTTGACATAGTCTTGCCCCACAGTGGGACAAAACTCAGCTCCCCCCACCAGTGGGCAGGGATCAGTCCCTCCAACCAGGAAGCCTGCACAAATCTCTAGATTTGCCTTACCAACCAAAGGCAGACACCAAAAGAAAGAGGAACTAAAACTCTGCAGATGGCTGCTGCTGCTGCTAAGTCACTTCAGTCATGTCTAACCCTGTGTGACCCCATAGATGGCAACCCACCAGGCTCCTCCATCCCTGGGATTCTCCAGGAAAGAATACTGGAGTGGGTTGCCATTTCCTTCTCCAATGCATGCATGCATGCATGCTAAGTCGCTTTAGTTGTGTCCAACCCTGTGTGACCCTATGCACAGCAGCCCACCAGGCTCCTCCATCCACAGGATTCTCTAGGCAAGAATACTGGAGTGGGTCGCCATTTCCTTCTCCACTGCAGGTAGCAAATGGAGACTATAAACACAGAAAGTTAGACAAAATGAGATGGAATAAAACAATATCACAGATGAAGATAAACAGAAAAATCTTCAACAAAATACTAGCAAACTGAATCCAACACTACATTAAAAGGATTATTCATTCTGATCAACAGGAATTTATCCCAGGGATACAAGGATTTTTCAATATCCACAAATCACTCAGTGTGCTACACCACATCACCAAATTGAAGAACAAAAACGATATGATCACCTCAATAGATGCAGAAAAATATCCTGACAAAATTCAACACCATTTATGACAAAAAACCATCCAGAAAGTGGGCACCGAGGAAACCTATCTCAACATAAAAAAGGTCATATATGACAAACCTACAGCTAACATCATACTCAATGGTGAAAAGCTGAAAACATTTCCTCTAATATCAGAAATAAGACAAGGATGTCCGCTCTCACCACTTTTATTCAACATAGTTTTGGAGTCCTAGACACAGAAATCAGAAAAGTAAAATAATTGAGAAAGAAGTAAAACTGTCACTGTTTGCAGATGACATGATACTACACATAGAAAATTGTAAAGATTTTACCAGAGAACTAATAGAGCTTATCAATGAATCTGTTAAAGTTGCAGGATACAAAATAAATACACAGAAAACCATCACAATTCTATACACTAACAATGAAAGATCAGGAAGTGAAATTAGAGAAACAATTTCATTTACCACTGTATCAAAAAGAATAAAATACCTAGGAATGAACCTACCTAAGGAGGTAAAAGACCTGTGCTCTGTAAACTATAAGACACTGACCAAAGAAACTGAAGATGATACAAATAGATGGAAAGATATAGTATCTTCTTAAACTGGAAGAATCAATATTGTCAAAATGACTATACTACAAAAGGCAATCTACAGACACAATGCAATTCCTATCAAATTACCAATGGCATTTTTTTTTCAGATCTAGAGCAAAAAAAAAAATCTTAATTGTAAGGAAACACAAAAGACAAATAGACAAATAGACTCAAAATATAGACAAATAGACAAAGCAATCTCGCGAAAGAAAAACAGAGCTGGAGGAACCAGGCTCCCTGACTTCAGGCTATATTATAAAGCTTGAGTAATCAAAACAGAATGGTACTGGCACAAAGACAGCTTTACTGATCAATTAAACAGGATAGAAAACCAAGAAATAAACCCACACACATATGGTCAATTAACCTACAAAAAAGGAGACAACAATATACAATCAAGAAACAACAGTCTCTTCAATAAGTGGTGCTGGGAAAACTGGACAGTTACATGTAAAAGAATGAAATGAGAGCAGTCTCTAACACAATATACAAAAATAAACTCAAAATGGTCCAAAGACCTAAATGTAAGACCAGATACTATAAAACTCTTAGAGGAAAATATAAGCAGAACACTCTTTGACATAAATTGCAGCAATATCTTTTTTGGATCCACCCCCTTGAGTAATGAAAATAAAAACAAAAATAAACAAATTGGACCTAATTGCACTTAAAAGCATTTGCACAGCAAAGGAACCCATAAACAAAATGAAAAAACAGCCTGCAGAATCATAGAAAATATTTGTGAATGTTGTGACCAATAAGGCATTAATCTCCAGAATATACAAACAGCTCATGTAGCTCAGTATCAAAATAAAACAAACAGCCCAATAAAAAATGGGCAGAAGACCTAAATAGACATTTCACCAGAGAAGACATACAGGTGACCAAAAGGCACATGAAAATATGCTCTACATTGCTAATGATTAGATAATTGCAAATCAAAACTATAATGAGGTATCACCTCACACTGGTGAGAGTGGCCATCATCAAAAAGTCTACAAGTAATAAATGCTAGAGAGCATGTGGAGAAAAGGGAAACTTCTTATACTGTTGGTGGCAATGTAAATTGATAGAGCCACTATGGAGAACAATATGGAGGTTCCTTACAAAACTAAAAATAAAACTACCACATATGATCTAGCAGTCTCACTCCTGGGCATATATCCGGAGAAAACCATAAGCCAAAAAAATACATGCACCCCCAGTGTTCATATAAGCACTACTTACAACAACCAGGACATGGAAGCAACCTAAATGCCCATTAACAGAGGAATGGATAAAGAAGATGTGGTACATATACAGAATGGAATATTACTCAGCCAGTAAAAAGAATCAAATAATGCCATTTGCAGCAACATGGATGGACCTAGAGATTATCATAGTGAGTGAAGTAAGTGAATGAAAGAGAAACATCATATGATATCACTTACATGAAATCTGAAAAGATGTACAAATGAACTTATTTACAAAATAGAAACTGACTCACAAACATGGAAAACAAACTTATACTTACCAAAAGGGAAAGGTGGAAGGATAAATAGGAGTTTGGAATTAACATATACACACTAATATACATAAAAAATATAACCAACAAGGTCCTACTGTATAGCATAGGGAACTCTGCTCCATATTCTTTAATAACCTATATGAGAAAAGAACCTGAAAAAGAATGGATATAGGTATTTGTATAACTGAATCACTTTGCCATATACCTGAAACTAACACAATATTATAAATCAACTATACACTAATATAAAAGAAAAAAGAATTATACAAACACATGCTAACTGATGTGGAGACGCTATATCCTATGATGCTGCAATAAACTAAGCAACTGTTCCTTGAAAGAGACACCAAGTTTTTTTCAACTTCTGGTATATAACAGCATCTCTAGCACATAGTAAGTACTCAAGACATATTAATAAATAAATAAATGGATGAAGATCTCTAATATTTTCAGTGTTCTATCAATTTGAAATAACAAGCATTGCAGGTAGTCTAGATTTTGGACATCTAGAATAATTCTAAGAGCTAATCTTTCTTGTAAGTTTTTGTTGATCAAGCCTCAACCAACAATTCCTATCAAACACAAGGATTCATCTTGGGAACCCAAAAACTTCATGAATCTACCCCCAGTGAACACATGCACCAGAGTGCTGGAGAATCTACTTATAAATCCCTATAGCACCATGAATGCAATGAAACTAGTATTCACTAATGAGTCTTTTAATTTAAAAGACAATGGGCAGTAGAGATAGAGGTTGGATTTTAATAGTTTATTCAGGACTCTCCAAAGGAGCTGTTTGGATTATACAGAAAGGTTTATTAGTCAATCTGATCTTGTCATCTGCATTATCAGAAGGGTAAACAAAAAATATTTCAAAAAAGTAAGATAAATCAGGTTGTCAGTCTGTCAGTATTCACAAGAAATGGGATTATTTTCTCAAATAAAATCAACATGTTAAAAAAAGATCCTAGGTCAATACACCAGAATTTTTTGTGGAACTCTCTCTCCAGTATAATCACTGAGACAATTCATTGATCAGATGTCTAAGTTGAGGATTTGAATATTCTAACTCCAAAATCTAATGGTGAAGTCTGTTATATTATACAGATATAGCTTCAGTGAGCCTTTAGCACTCTGGGTATTGTGCATGTCCTCTAGTAATTCATCATCTGTGAATCTTGAGGGATTGGCTTTGACTGCGATTTGAAGTCTAGACTATTAGTGTGAGTAATGCTACAAGTGAGCAACCGTGGACCTGAGAACAATCAAGCTCAGTGGTGTGAAATGTAAAGAATTGAGAAAGCAGTCATGCTCAGCTGAGTGAAGTGAAGCAAAGGCACAAATAGGAGAGCAACTGGATAACAAACCTGAGGAAATGAAGAGTGACCTCCACGGTTCCGGACTGCTTCCACATACTTTCCTTCTGCCAGGCCCAGAGAAGAAGGGCTCAAATTAAATCACACACCAACATAAGATGTCAAGTGTCTTAGCTCCTAATTGCCAGGAAAAAAAAAAGACAAAGAAATAAGAGTCTACAAAGAGTCCGCATATTGTTAAGCTATATTCCTTGTTAAAAATCAAGATCTACCTAAGAATAGGGTGGGTTTATCGTCTGGAGTAATAATTCGTTAGTGGGCTCACAATATTATTTAATAATCTTCACAAGGGCACAATGGCTAACACAAAATATTGCTTCTTGAAGTGTTAAAATATTAATAGTAAAAGCAAAAATACTCAAAGCAAATAAAAAACAACATGACTTCCTAATTTCACTGAAATGAATGTGTTATGTACATGGCAGATTTTCTTGGCAAAAAGAATTTTTTTTTATCACCCAATTCAAATATTAAGGATGTGGAAAAATATATTATTTTATTTTATTTTATTTTTTTCTCTTCTTTCCCTTGATACTGACATTTTAATGGAGGTTGTATTAAACCAATATGGCAAAGAAAAAAAAAAATTCAAGATTGGAAAGAAGGAATTTAAACTGTTTTTATTACTACATGATGAGGTTGTCCAGGTGGACATATAAACTATAGAAAAAAGCATTGAATTAAATGCGAATTTAGGATGGTTTCAGGGAGAGATCAGTATGCCCAATAATTTTTATTTCTATATACTACAAATGAAAAATTAGAAATTAAATTGTTAAGTGTTGTTGTTATTGTTCAGTTGATAAGTCTTTTCTGACTCTTTGCGACCCTATGGACTGCAGGACGCCAGGCCATTCTCTCCCTCATCATCTCTCGGAGTTTGCCAAGTTCATGTCCACTGAATTGGTGATTCCATCCAACCATCTTATCCTCTTCACCCTCTTCTCCTTCTACCTTCAACCTTTCCCTGCATCAGAGTCTTTTCCAATGAGTCAGCTCTTCATACCAGGTAGCCAAAATATTGGATCTTCATCTTCAGCATCAGTCCTTCAAATGAGTGTTGTTTTTTTTTTTTTAATTTCATTTTATTTTTAAACTTTACAAAATTGTATTAGTTTTGCCAAATATCAAAATGAATCCACCACAGGTATACATGTGTTCCCCATCCTGAACCCCCTCCCTCCTCCCTCCCCACACCATCCCTCTGGGTCGTCCCAGTGCACCAGCCCCAAGCATCCAGCATCGTGCATTGAACCTGGACTGGCAACTCGTTTCATACATGATATTTTACATGTTTCAATGCCATTCTCCCAAATCTTCCCACCCTCTCCCTCTCTCACAGAGTGCATAAGACTGTTCTATACATCAGTGTCTCTTTTGCTGTCTCGTACACAGGGTTATTGTTACCATCTTTCTAAATTCCATATATATGCATTAGTATACTGTATTGGTGTTTTTCTTTCTGGCTTACTTCACTCTGTATAATAGGCTCCAGTTTCATCCACCTCATTAGAACTGATTCAAATGTATTCTTTTTAATGGCTGAGTAATACTCCATTGTGTATATGTACCACTGCTTTCTTATCCATTCATCTGCTGATGGACATCTAGGTTGCTTCCATGTCCTGGCTATTATAAACAGTGCTGCGATGAACATTGGGGTACATGTGTCTCTTTCCCTTCTGGTTTCCTCAGTGTGTATGCCCAGCAGTGGGATTGCTGGATCATAAGGCAGGTCTATTTTCAGTTTTTTAAGGAATCTCCACACTGTTCTCCATAGTGGCTGTACTAGTTTGCATTCCCACCAACAGTGTAAGAGGGTTCCCTTTTCTCCACACCCTCTCCAGCATTTATTGCTTGTAGACTTTTGGATCGCAGCCATTCTGACTGGTGTGAAATGGTACCTCATAGTGGTTTTGATTTGCATTTCTCTGATAATGAGTGATGTTGAGCATCTTTTCATGTGTTTGCTAGCCATCTGTATGTCTTCTTTGGAGAAATGTCTATTTAGTTCTTTGGCCCATTTTTTGATTGGGTCATTTATTTTTCTGGAGTTGAGCTGTAGGAGTTGCTTGTATATTTTTGAGATTAGTTGTTTGCCAGTTGCTTCATTTGCTATTATCTTCTCCCATTCTGAAGGCTGTCTTTTCACCTTGCTAATAGTTTCCTTTGATGTGCAGAAGCTTTTAAGGTTAATTAGGTCCCATTTGTTTATTTTTGTTTTTATTTCCAATATTCTGGGAGGTGGGTCATAAAGGATCCTGCTGTGATATATGTCAGAGAGTGTTTTGCCTATGTTCTCCTCTAGGACAGAAAATGTCTGTCCCTGACATTCAAAGAAGCAATAAGTCAGGATTCTAATGCATTGCTAGCTTAATGAAAACATCAAAAGTGATATGAAAAATATCATGTGTCTTGCCTGAGAGAAAAATAAAGTGAAATTGTAATCAGTGGCTAAAACTTAATCAATATAATCACATTGCAAAGTTTCTAGAGAGTGTTTTCTGTAATGAAAGTTTTGAGGTCACTAAGTTGTGGGTTTCTCTGAATTACATCATTGGATCCTCTCAGAAATGATGTTTATCATTGTCATCACCATAAACACAAGCCCAGTAATTAAAATATTTGTGGATATGTTGACCATTAAAAGAGTCAAAAAACAGTCTCATTTTCATGTTTCCCTCATATCTTAAAACAATGCCAGTTTGGTGATTCAGCATGTTGGAAAGGGGGTTATATCATATTCCTAAATGTTTGATTCCATGAAGACCCATAAAGGCAATCATGTGGTCACCCCTTTCTCTGTCCTTCAGGAAAAAAAAAAAAACAGTTTGTAATCCCGAGGAAGGTCATGAATCCAATTTTAATACTCCTGGTTCTCCTAGTTAAAAATGGACTTTGCTTGAGAAAAAAAGTTCCTTTCAAAAAACCAGTAATTTTCATTTATAATCTTCATATGTGGTGATGCTCTCACAACAGGTAGCATTTTGAAACAAGGTTAAAAGGAGGTGGCTTGCAAAACTTATTTCTCCTTGCTCCAACAACTATAATTCTTAAGTAATTCCTTTCCATGCAACTTCCTTAAACTAGCTCACAGCTTCAATGTTACCTTCTCCAAGAAAAATCCAAGTTCAAATTTCTTAACTACTGAAGACGCAAAGCTCAAAGAACCAATAACAGAAGATATGGACTATTCCAGGCATAATTTGAGTATTTTTTCATTTCTGTCCCTATGTTCCATCCTATCCACCAAATCCAAATACATGTTGAGGAACCATAAAACTGATGAAAGATACCATGTTGCTAGCATGGCTGGCCCTGCTTAAGTTATGTTTTTTGAAGATTCTCTGTGGCAGAGACAAAACAGAGGCTGCACCAGTCACAAGCTGAGTGTTAGAAGGCAAGTCATTTAAACTCTCAGAATCTGTTTTCTCACCTGGGAAATAAGGAAAATTCACAGAATTATTTGAAGATTAAATTAGATAGTATAGGATACAAATTAGATTGGCTATGTGAAGAGTCTAGAAAAAGCACTGGACATATGATAACAATTAAATGAAACAATCTAACCCATTGCTTTTCCTGAGAAGTTAATAACAATTATACAACCAAGTCCAAACACTTCTCAGCGTTAAATTCATCACCTTAAATGTTCTTATAAGAAAAAACTGGAGTGACTAAAGTTGTATTATGCACTCAATTAAGTAATTTATTAAAAAGAGTCAAAAGTATCTGAGAAAATAATCATAAAGGAAAATGAAGGTAGAAAGAATAAGCAAATAGAGGATTAAACAGATCCAAGAACTAGTTATTGGGGGAAAATAAACAATATACAAATAAAATTCTAAAAAATTGTATCAGAGTACTTATCTGGGTCTACTTAGAACAAAGTAGACATTCTCCTAGGAATACAATAATTGTTAATTAATAGATTCATCAATGTAATTCAGTGCATTGATACATATTAAAGGAGAAAAACCTGTGTCATCTGAATATAGGCTAAAATGTTCTTCTATAACCTTCAATATTCATTCATATTAATAAAAAAAGAAGACCTGAAAAATTAGTAAAATTAAATAAAAGAGGGCCTTAATTTGCTGTAAAATATATCCACAGTAAGCCTAGAGCAAGCATCCTACTTCATAGGACATATTTAAAGCCTTTCTCACTAAATTCAGAAACAAAGCAGAAATAATGCATGCATAACTCCTTTCACACCTTCTACTGAACATTGTAATTATCCCAAACAATGCAATAAGATACAGACAGAAGATGTAATAATTATAAGACAATGGATGCAAGGCACAAAATTATAATTATTAGTAAATGATATGGCTGGATTCATAAAAAGGTCAAGGAGAGTCACAGATAAAGGATTAAAATCAAAAGAACAAATGCAGCAAGTTAGTTGTGTACAATATCAACATTAAAAAATTTACATTTTTTTCTACTAACAAAAACCAATTATATAATGCAATAAAAAATAAAAGCTACTTCTTAAGGGAATAAGAACTGTGAAGAATATAGCAATACATCTAATAAGAACTGCACCATCTTCCTAGAGAAAATTTTATTTAAAGACCTAAATAGGAGACATGAACAATGTAGTGTGTATGGAAAGACTCAGTGTTCACTTAAGCTCAAATTAATCCCTAGAGGCAAATAACTCCAATCAATTTAAATGGCTGGAATATGAAAATACAGCTCCAAAATTTACATGGAAGAGTGCCAGATGTTAAATACATTAGTTAGGACGTACTTGGCTGCAAGTAACAGAAAACCCACCTAAAAAAAAGTCTAAACTGTGAAAAGGCTCTAAGTGTACATCCCATCTATTTACAAGGCTGTTGTGTTATTTTCATATGCTGACTTCTCTATTTAATCTGGTTATGTTCAAAAGAGCATAACATTTCCAGAAGTCAAACAAGAAGAAAGCAAACAGAGGCTGTATACGGGTAGAAAAAATAATTCCACTATTCATTTTCAAAATAAGGGGAAAATACCCAGAGGTCTTCACATCTCATTGGACACATTTCATCACATGTTCAATCCTAAACTAATCACTGGCAAGCGGGAATGCAGTTGCCACAATTATTTAAAATAATTCTAACTCTATACCCCCTAAACTTAGGATTTTAATGGTGTTCAAATCCCCAGAAGTACATCATTGCCCAGAACCTGAAAATGAACTAAAGTTCTATTAGCAAAACAGAATGAATGGAGAAGATAACCACTGGGTAGGCAGTTTTACAAAATGCATTCAGAATATACACAGAATCCATTCAACCAATTTAACACTTACAAACATATGCAAAAATACAAATAGGCAATTTACAAACAAATAAGGAAATACAAATGTCAAATAAACATGTGAAAATATGGTCAGTTTTACTAAGTGTTCATAGAAATGCAAATTAATACCATGACATGCCATCCCTTTCCATTAGATCAGGAGTTAGCAAGCTCTCTGTTAAAGGGATAGATATTAAATATTTTAGACTCTGTGGCAAAGTGTGGCTACTTTGTAGTTATGTATACAACTATTTTGGAGAAGGCAATGGCAACCCACTCCAGTATTCTTGCCTGGAGAATCCCAGGGACGGGGAAGCCTGGTGGGCTGCCGTCTATGGGATTGCACAGAGTCAGACACAACTGAGGTGACTTAGCAGCAGTAGCGGCAGCAGCATACAACTATTTTAAATGTAACCATTTAAACATTTTTAAACCATTACTGGTTTACAGATTTATAATAAATGATAGTGGGTCAACTCCTCCATTAAACAAATTTTTAAAAGCTTAATAATAGCAAGTGATAATGAAATGTAAGTAAGAGTGCCCTGTAATTGGGAAAGTTTATTGGTGCAACGGCTATGGAGAATGATATGGTATTACTTATGAAAAATAAAAATGTTCACACCCTATAACCCAGTATTTTCACTATTTGACATTCCTCCTAGAGAAGCAGTTGCACATACTCACAAGAAAGCATGTGCAAAATGTTTACTGTATCATGATGTACTTTATGAAACACTGGAAAAATCTAAGTGTCCATCATCAGAAAATGGCTGAATAATCTGACTGGGATATACTTGTGTTATTTTTCTAAATGTATCAGCAACTAAAAACAAAAAACAACCAGCTCTATACAAGTATGGAAAAATGCTGAAGACATACTGATAACTCTCTAAAGAAAATTATAGAACATACTAAAGAAACATAAAATAATTTTATGCTAAGAATGCATAAAATAATAGTTATCTACTTTCTATAGGATAAAAAATGAGAGCCATAGGTATAGGGGATATGTTTGGAGTGACAGGCTAAACTCATAACTCTCATACTTTCAAGCAGTAGGAAGAGACCAGGTTCTAAGAATGCTTCCAGGGCTGCTGTATTTCTGGGGGGTTTGATATTTTATAAGAAGAAAGTATTCATACTTCATTTGTTTTTAATTAAAAATTTAAAAGCAATATAAAACATATTGAGAATTGACATAGAAAAGTGAGAAAATATTCAGCTATAATAAGTGTAAATATCATAGCTAAAAATTCTATGTGTACATTAAAACATATATAGGTCCTGAAATATGATTTGAGAGTAAAATTCACTAAACATTTGGAATCCCAATATGCGAAGTTCAAAATTTAATGTCAATGAATGAATGGTTCTGATCTCCAAGAGTTGAACGTAAGTCACTAGGGCTTTCCAACTAAGTACATTTATTTCATACTTAAGATAATGAAGGGGCTTATCACATGCCACCTCAAAATATGCCACTTTGGCATACTGAATATTTTGAACTGAGACACCTGAGAAAGAACAAACACAGGAAGAGTTTGCCCTTCCTACCAAAAATAGGTCATAAAACGTCCCATGAGAAGGATGCCTTCCTTGTACCAAAAAGAATAGAGAATAACGTCCTGTTAATCAGAAACAGGGAGCCAGTGCTAAAATGGTTCTGCATAAACAAGCTTATTAGTAGTAAAATAACCCTGATAATCCATTGGTTTTTGTCTTGCCCTCATAAGTATCTCTTAGTCACTTCCCCACAATTTGTTGCCTCTACCAAGCCCAAATCTTTAAGATCTGGAAAATACCATTATTTTATTAACAAATAACTATTCTATTCTCACTCTGGAGCATTTCTGATAATGGGGATACAGCAGAAAACAAAGATATAGTAAAAAGTAAACTTTCTTATGCTGCAGCATTGTTTATACTCATTCCTTCTTAAAGATTTTTTTTTTAATTTAAACAAAATCTTGAACTTTTTATTCTGTATTGGGGTATAGCTGATTAACAATGTTATGATAATTTCAGGTGAACAGCAAAGGGAGTCAGCCATACATATACAAGGACTCATTCTCCCCCAAACCTCCTTCACCTCCAGGCTGCCACATAACGTTGAGTAGAGTTCCACATGCTATAAAGTAGATCCATGCTGGTTATCCATTTTATATAAAGTAGTGTGTACATGTTCATCCAAAACTTCTATGATTTTTAACTACCCTGTTCAAATATGATTAAAGCCTGCCCTCAGGCTGAAGGCCACAAAATAGAATCTGACCCATTAGATCCTTCCCCTCACCATGAAATTCAGTCTACCCTGTAGTAAAAGCTTAACTAAAAAGAGAATTGCTAACAGAGAATTTTCTGTTCTTGGCTTGGCTGAGTGATGCAAGGACATGGAACTGATTCTTGAAAAGTTCTTGGAAATTTATAATTTTGCATAAAGGATTTTCCTCTTGTGTACTTTTGAACTTAAAATCCATAGTACTAGTAATATAGTCAAATGTAGGAGAGGTAACATCTCATTTAAATATTCTAATTCATATATTCCCATTTAGAAATAGTTATTAATGGACGTGTACTGGAAAACATGGTATAGAACTTATAAGAAGGAAATAAAAGTGATACTGTTATGAAAAAATAGGTCACCTTACTGTGTGAAGAGTCTAAATAGTGTATTCCCTCCTTATCACAGAGACAAGAAAACTATGGTAGCAGTAGTAAGGATTTCATTTGTCCAGGAAAAGAAAACAAATCTCATTTGATTAAAAGTAACAGTTCTGAAAAAATTATTATCTAGCCTTTCTGATTATCTCAATTCTCCAATGATAGGAAAAAAAAAATGACTAAGAACTACCACCCTAGACCTAATTACAACCAGGAGAGGTGTTATTTAGTGATAGGGAAGTGATAAAAAATCTTGGAAAAAATAAATCCTGTCATCTTAGATCATAATACCTATAGTATACAGTGTTGGGCAAAGCCTATAAAAATAGCCCACAGAGACAGATAGGTATATTTCAAAACTAATAGCATAATTCATGGTTCCATTGTACATGGTTCTAAGCATGATGCTTGACTCAAGATAGTCAAAAAGCCCTTACTGATGCAATTCCAGTTACGGAAAGGCAAATCATCTTAAGTAAAAGAAATAAAAAGGAAATGCATCCAGTAAGCATATGTCCCAAGAATGGAAAAAAAATAATAACTGAGGATATGTATGAAACCATGGCATTATGGAGCCTAAGTCCAAAGAAAGTGGACTTAGAGTTGTTCAGTGTTAAGGACAACAAAGACTTTAAAAAATATAATTTCACAAATAAGTCAAACAAGTGAGGGCCAAGACCACTGCAAGGGACAAAAGGTGTTAAATTGAAATTTGGCAGAATGAAAACAGAACATCTAAATTCCTGCTTTTGCTTCTGATTTCTCTGCCAAGTATAGAACAAGCATTCCTAAGGGAATACAAAATCCAAGGGTAGTAAAGTTGTTTTTATATGAATTCAACTCATTTGGCTTAGATGAATTGTATCCCAAGGCTCTAAGAGAATTTATAAGTGAAATCATCCTTGTTTTATGGGAAATCTTAAAAAAGGGCAAAGGAAACAGAAAACTGGAAGGAAGCCAACATCAGCCCCACTTTCAAGTGGAAAATGACAGGTCTGGCAAACAAACCACTGGATACAAGGATGGATTGCTAAAGGAATGGATGGTGAGTACCTAGAGGAGATGGCAGTCATCATAAAATGTCTAAGAATGTCTTGTCACATTCTACTTAATGTTTTGTTCTGAGACAATTACAGGACTTGTCTAATATGAGAATGTAGGACACAAAGTTTATGGGAACTTTCGCAAGCCCACTAACAATCAGATAGTTTTCTTTTTAGATACTTTTGCATAGAATGGAGAACTATGGATTGAATGCTAAAAGAGATTATCGGATTAGTAACTGGAGGGTGTATTTTAGGAAAAGAGTAGTTGGACTGTGAAGAAGGCTGAGGGCCGAAGAATTGATGCTTTTGAACTGTGATGTTGGAGAAGACTCTTGAGAGTCCCTTGGACTGCAAGAAAATCCAACCAGTCCATTCTGAAAGAGATCAGCCCTGGGATTTCTTTGGAAGGAATGATGCTAAAGCTGAAACTCCAGTACTTTGGCCACCTCATGCGAAGAGTTGACTCATTGGAAAAGACTCTGATGCTGGGAGGGATTGGGGGCAGGAGGAGAAGAGGACGACAGAGGATGAGATGGCTGGATGGCATCACTGACTCGATGGACGTGAGTCTGAGTGAACTCCGGGAGTTGGTGATGGACAGGGAGGCCTGGCGTGCTGCGATTCATGGGGTCGCAAAGAGTCGGACACAACTGAGTGACTGATCTGATCTCTGATCTGAGTGATTTGGGTAGTAATGAGTTGGTGTCCACCCACAAAGTAATGTTGACAAGTGTTAAGGGTTTAACTGTCTGCCCCACCAAAATAAGCCAAAGTCCTATTCCCTGTACCTAGGAATGCGACCTTATTTGGAAATAGGGTATTTACTATTGTAATCAAGTTAATATAAGATCATTAGAGTAGGCCATAACACAATATGTCTGCTGTCCTTATGTTGTTGCTGTTCAGCTGCTAAGTCAAATTTTTTTGCAACTCCATGAACTACAGCATGCCAGGTTTCCCTGGCCTTCACTGTCTCCCAGAGTTTGATCAAACTCATGTCTGTTGAGTCAGTGATGCTACCTACCATCTCATCCTCTGCCGCCCCCTTGTCCTATTGCCCTCAACCTTTCCCAGTACCAGGGTGTTTTCCAATGAGTTGGCTCTTCGCATCTGGTGGCCAAAGTACTGGAGCTTCAGCTTCAGCATGAGAAGCGTTTAATACTGAGTGAAGACAGAGACACATAGGACCAACACCATGTAAAAATGGAGGCAGAGACTGAAATGCTACACCTGCAAGGTAATGCATGCCAAGGCTTGCCTGCAAACCAGCAGAAACTAGGATGAGGCAAGGAAGGATTCTTCTCTACCAGCTTCAGACAGAGCATGGCCCAGTCAAACCTAGCATTTGTCAGCATTAGTCAACACATCATTTCAGATATCTAGTACTCAGAACTGTGAGAGGATAGACTTCTGCTGTCTAGGTCACCCAGGGGGTGGTATTTTGTTACAGCATCCCTAGGAAACGAATCACAGGTATATCCCAGAATTGGGAGCCTGATTCTGACTCTGTCCATTCAACATTCCAAAAAGAACTCTGAAGATAACAGACATACTAAAAAGACTACCAAATAAACATAAGAATAAAAAAGTACTTAAATATAATAACGTAACCCATTTAAGGGTGTTTCATCACCATTTAAAAATAAAACTACACAAGTACATGCAGAATTTACATTTCCAAGTTTTTTTCTTACCCAGGAATTCAAGAAAAGTCATTTTTTCTCTTAATAAATTAATGATGGATCTTTCCACCATTCTAACAACCAGAGCTGGCATCAGATCAGATCAGTCACTCAGTTGTGTCCGACTCTTTGCGACCCCATGAATCGCAGCACGCCAGGCCTCCCTGTCCAACACCAACTCCTGGATTTCACTCAGACTCACGTCCATCGAGTCAGTGATACCATCCAGCCATCTCATCCTCTGTCGTCCTCTTCTCCTCCTGCCCCCAATCCCTCCCAGCATCAGAGTCTTTTCCAATGAGTCAACTCTTCGCATGAGGTGGCCAAAGTACTGGAGTTTCAGCTTTAGCATCATTCCTTCCAAAGAAATCCCAGGGCTGATCTCTTTCAGAATGGACTGGTTGGATTTTCTTGCAGTCCAAGGGACTCTCAAGAGTCTTCTCCAACACCACAGTTCAAAAACAGCAATTCTTCAGTGCTCAGCCTTCTTCACAGTCCAACTCTCACATCCATACATGACCACAGGAAAAACCATAGCCTTGACTAGACAGACCTTTGTTGGCAAAGTAATGTCTCTGCTTTTTAATATGCTATCTAGGTTGGTCATAACTTTCCTTCCAAGGAGTAAGCGTCTTTTAATTTCATGGCTGCAGTCATCATCTGCAGTGATTTTGGAGCCCCAAAAAATAAAGTCTGACACTGTTTCCACTGTTTCCCCATCTATTTCCCATGAAGTGATGGGACCGGATGCCATGATCTTCATTTTCTGAATGTTGAGCTTTAAGCCAACTTTTTCACTCTCCACTTTCACTTTCATCAAGAGGAGTCATGTCTTCTCCACACTAAACTCTGTTGCTTTGTCACTTTCTTTAAACTTTGATATGGCATAGTTTTGAAATCATTTGTTTTGATCACTTTCCTCAGAACTGGGACTCATTTTTCAAGCTTCTTTAATGCACTGTATTTGGAATGAAACATTCTATGCCAGTTCTTTTCATACTGTTCATGGGGTTCTCGAGGCAAGAATACTGAAGTGGTTTGTCAGATCGAGAGATCTGACAGAATGTGGTCCACTGGAGAAGGGAATGGCAAACCACTTCAGTATTCTTGCCTTGAGAACCCCATGAACAGTATGAAAAGAACTGGCATAGAATGTTTCATTCCAAATACAGTGCATTAAAGAAGCTTGAAAAATGAGTCCCAGTTCTGAGCAAAGTGATCAAAAGAAATGATTTCAAAATCATGCCATATCAAAGTTTAAAGAAAGTGACAAAGTAATAGAGTTTAGTGTGGAGAAGACATGACTCAAAGCAGATACCACACTGCCTACAAACACTGAAGCAGCACCAGACGGTTTCTCCGTAACCTCAGGAGGCCTTACTAGTTTCAAGGACTCTCACATTCCTATTACTAAGGTGCAACAAGCAATGTGCTACCTGCACTTTATATCAATAATTAAAGTGTCACATTGTGGCTAACCACATAAATGCAATTTTCAACTAATCCTGAGACACATTTCCCCACACATCCTAACATCCCTGAAATCAGCAGTAGTCTTAAACAATCAAAGACTGACAGGCAATAGTCATAAAGGAGTTTTCATCAACTGTGCATGGACAAACTTGCGCATAGCTTTGCTGTTCAGTTGAGAAATGTGCGTTGCCGGGGCATCACCTGCTGAGTTCCACTGTCATTTAAAATGATTTCAGAAATACTGTACTTTGATTTAACAATGAAATGAAACTCTTGCATATGAAGAAAGGCATGGGAACAGAGGAAAAATGTGTATGATTGAGGAGCAAATATTAATTAGCAAAGTAAATATTAATCATGGAAGGTATAATTGCAATTCTGTGGTTTTTTGCAATGGAACAATCAAATTCTTTACTAGATTTAGGAAAATATGAAGCATGTTGGTATGTTTTGTAACCGATTTACATGCAAAAAAATTGCCTATCACTTGGTAAGAGATACAGTTAAAAGCAAGATGTACTGGCTGTATTTATTAGAATAGCTGAAAGAATATTCCAAACAAAAAGAGGCTGGTATGATCCTTACATGCCTCAAACAGCATCTGCTGCTGCTGCTAAGTCGCTTCAGTTCTGTCCGACTCTGTGCAACCCCATAGACGGCAGCCCACCAGGCTCCCCCGTCCCTGGGATTCTCCAGGCAAGAACACTGGAGTGGGTTGCCATTTCCTTCTCCAATGCATGAGAGTGAAAAGTGAAAGTGAAGTCGCTCAGTCGTGTCCGACTCTTAGCAACCCCATGGACTGCAGCCTACCAGGCTCCTCCGTCCATGGGATTTTCCAGGCAAGAGTACTGGAGTGGGGTGCCATTGCCTTCTCCATCAAACAGCATACTAAGGCACTATATCATAGTTTAATTTGTAGTATTTTTGTTCTAAGTGAAATGTAACTAATGATACATTTTATGATTTATAATCATAGGCAATAAAATATGACACTTTATTCATACAGAACATTATAATTTACAAAGCATTCTCATGAATATCATTTTAGTTGACCACAATAGATACATGAAATAAGCAATCTATTTTTTTACAACCATTTGGGCTCAGAGGGTAAAGAATCGGCCTTGCAGGAGACACATCTGACATGCAGGCCTGATCCCTGGGTCAGGAAGATCCCCTGGAGAAGGAAGTAGCAACCCACTCTTGTATTCTTTCCTGGAGAATCTCATGGACAGAGGAGCCTGGCAGGATATAGTCCAAAGTGTTGTGAAGAATCAGACAGGACTGAGTGACTAAACACACAACAGAGGAGAAAACTAAGCTCAATAGTTAATTAATTTGCTTATGGTCACATGTTTAACACATGGCAAAACTGAAACTAGGGTCAAAGATTCCTAATTCCTATTTCAGGGCTTTTTCTATTTAAAAAAAAAATGATGGATTCACTTTTTTTCCTGGATATATTTATGTAAGTTAAGATCCAATGAAGATAACTTCTGTAATATATAAAAATTCTTACTTTGCCTTTTGATAACCAAAAAAAAACAATCTAGTGAAGAATTTATCTTTTCAAAATCATTTTCTCTTTTTACCTAGCACAAAGATAGGCTCAGAACATATAACTTCTGCAGGAAGTTGCTGTAAGTGTTACAAACAAAAAACCCAACTCTCTCTTCTAGGAAAGAATGAATAGCTTTGCCATTTACCTCCACTAAAAATAATGTAATTCTGAAATTAAATATTATTTACAAGATTTCATAATCTAGGCTCACACAAATGAATGACTACAACCAAATAGAATATGTAATTTCCAAATATCTGTCTGTCCTTTGAGGCAAACATTAACCTCTAACATACCTCCTTGACATAAAGCATACAAAATATTCTGATTCTTGGATTTAAAATGTTAAAGAACCATGGTGTATTAAAGTTTTGGATATTACACAAATCTCACTTAATCATCTTATTCATACTATATCTTAATCTTGACGACAATCCTGTGAAATATTATCACCATCATCAATACCACAACATCATCATGAAATCGTCATCACCATTATTACACTATTACCATCACCACACCACTGTCACTGCCACTGGACAGAGGAAGAGACTGAGGCTCAGAGTAATAATACTAGTAACCAAAGTCACTCCACCAACAAGTGGATTGTTTCTACCTTTTGGCTACCATGCATAATGGTGCTATGAATACTGGTGTCCAAGCATCTGTCTGAGTTCCTGCTTTTTATTCTTCCAATTATGTATCTAAGAGTGGAATTGCTGGATCATATTGTGGTTCTATGTTTAACTCTTTGAAGAACTGCCAAACTATTTTCCACAACAGCTGTACCATTTTTATATTCCCGCTAGCAAAGCACAAGGGTTTGAATTTCTCCATATCCTCTCCAATACTTATATTTTCTGGGTTTTGTTTTTCTTGATAACAGCTATCCTGATGGACACGAAGTGGTATCCCACTGTGGCCACTGTCCGTTTTTAATGAGATCACTTTTCTTTTTTCAGATCATGTTTGTTGAGTTGTAAAAGTTCTTTATATATTCTAGATATTCCTTTTAATCAAACAACATCTGTCACATACTGATAATGCCCAACATAAGACTGATATGACAGAATTCCCTACAGTGGCTTCCATTTCAACATTACCATAGAACTACATGTTTAAAGGGGAAGTCACATGTTGGGTGAGAAGCATTTTTACTAAGTTTACTAAACAACCATGGTGTGTCCATGGTCAGCATTCGGAACAAATGCAGCCGCAGTTCCCACCGTGGCTCTGTGTGCACACTGTACTCCCAAATGTGTGAATTTTCATTTTTTAAGATCTGCTACTTTAAGAGCCCAGAAATTACTTTAAAATTCACAGTAGATTAGAAGCAGACATTTGGTTATTAATGAAGAGCTCTGAGATGGCAATTTTGTAAAACCATAGGGTGGTGGGAAATGGTGTTTTATTAAATGCTGCAAGACCTCTAGGTACAAAATGGGCAGGGGTGGCGGGGGCACTGTCTCTGTGAGTGGGTAAATGATGCTTTTCCATTTCCTTATCTTAGGATGTGTCAGGGCAGTGCTAAGGAGTCCCATTCAAATTCAGCAGCCAAGGACAGCCCAGATGGAATACAAATAGACGCAGGAGAAGTGGAGCAGGGTTAGTGAAGTGTGCAGTTGGCGAGATTGATGTCGATACTCTTCACTGCCAAGTGAAATGCCAATAATGCTTGTATAGCATTTTGTGAGGGCAATGGGAGTATTGATTCCTGAGCAATAATAAAGAATGAAGCCGCTCTCTCAGGTATAAAAATATTGGCAACTGTTACAAAGAATTGACTCATAGGAGCCCGAGTGCTGGCCTATCTTAATACAAATAATTCAGGCTTCAGACGGGATTTCAAGAGCAGCCAGGCATGGTTCTCAGGCACTGACTCTACTATTAATTTACCTGAGGCTTTCACGGGCCTCCCAGCCAATGAGTCAATTGGTCTTCATAGAGCAGGATCTAAATGGATTCCTGAGGTCTCACTGAGAGTTGAGAGAAAACAACAAAAATGAAGAAAGGAAGGAAGTAAAAACAAAGACTGTAAAATTTTTACACGTACATTTTTAAAGTTACAGATTCTTTTGGTGTTTCTTTCTGAAAACAAAGTAATGCATCCATGTGGCAACCACCTAAACAAAGGACACTATATGAGCTTTTAAACACATTTCAGTTAGAGGTGCTATTTCCAAGAAGAGTGTTTTATGCTATGAATTACAATAAGTCTCACATACTGAAACCAAAATGTAACACTTGCAAATGTATAGACCTATTACATTTAATGATATCATATAGTTGGCAAGAAAACTTACAAACATTCTAAGTTTATGTAGAACTGGAAAATTGGCTGGAGAAGAGATACAATATTCCACTCCCATAGTCACCCACTCCTAAATCAGAGTGACCTCTCAGAGAAATAAAAATAAATCATCACCACTGGGATACCTAAATGTCTTAATAGCTTTTGCAGATGGTAAAAAAGATCTTGGTCTCATATGAACTCAGTACCTGGCCTAGGGATTAGAAACCTATTTGAAACAATGAATCTTTAAAATACAGAACCATGAGCAATGGATAATTTTTTAATAACTGTATGTATATATAAATGCATATGTGTGTGTATATATATATGCACATACACATACACTTATATATGTGTGTGCATATATATATATATATATATATATAATATATATGTACACACTTATAAAAACTGGTTTGGGCCCAATTATCTATCCCTATAGGAGAAAGGTATTTTGAGAGTTAGAAAAAAAAAGATTGGCCCTTAAAATTTATCCTTTCTCAGATGGTTTTTGGTTTTTCCAAAACTTGCTAATGTGCAAATACTTTGTATTTTTTAGTTTTGTGTTTGTTTTGCTTGTTTGCTAGTCTGCTCATGATCACTCCTAAGAACACATGTGCAAAAACAACTGTACTCAAATAAAAATTAATTTTGAAAAAAAGAACATGTGCAACATGAGACTTAACATACACTGAACTGAGAAAGTGATAAGCTGATACAAGCTCAACGTGAATCATATTAGGCACTGGGAGCTAAGTCAGCTTGTGAAATAACCCACATTGGCTTAAAGTGAGTTCTGCAGAAGCACAGATTTCCCTAATATAGTTTAAAAGCCTCTGGCCAAGGCAGACTCTTTTAAATGCCCACAGTTGTTGTCCAAGGTAAAGGAAACAGCTATTGTCCCTTGTTGCTGGTAGGAATTGTGTAATTTCCCCATAGGCAACATCTCACAAAGTTTTAACAGGTTGCTTAATACAATTCTGAAGCTGTACATATAAACATGGATTTCACAATGATTCAACCATGAGATTGTTCACAGCTGTGTTATTTATAACACTGAAAAACTGAAGGAAAAATACCTAAATGTCAACAACAGGAAACTGAGCAATTTTAAGTGAAAAAGGCTTCAACACTTACTTAAAAAGGAGGAAGATCTATAGCCACTATGACTGACTCTGCAGTTTACTCACTGTCAATATTATCTCACCTCATAAGATGAATAAACTCTTGAATGTGTTAATCCAGCCACCCCCTACCCATGCAACTCAGAAAAGCTGACCCTCTGTCCAGTTGCAGGGAGTGATCATCCTTAGTATAAGCCAGCCAGATTCATCTCTTAACCTTTAAGAATGATGAAAGAAATAAATGTCTTTACTGCTTAGGACAGTTTGCCTTGAAACTTTCTGCTATCAACAGATTATCACGTTTATAATAGCATAACCATATTTATGTTATAAAACATATAATAGTTAAATGCATCCTCAGTAATAGTTCTTATTAATATATATCTTTCAATACCAAGAATACAAAACAGTATATATCCTCTGACTCTACTTTTGTAATCAAATGTTATACAAATATAATCCAAAATACTGATTATCTTGCAGAGTGATAGTAATATGATGCATGACTTTATGTGTGTGTGTCTATGTACTCTAAATTTACTATTTCAAATATGTATTGTAATTGAAATAAGAAGAAAAGCAATTTTTAAAATCCCTACCATGATTAGTTAACAAATAATTTGCTGGTTATATTTGCTTATCTGGTTCTATAGCAACTAAGAATCAGGGATTTCTAGCTATATTTTAAAGAAAAAGATAATAAGGTTCAAAAAAAATCAAATTTTGCTTCCATAGCAGCAGGTATCATTTAGAATTAGGTACCCCACTGAAGTCTTGGTCTGTGCAGCAGATACTAGATGAGAAGATACATATTATCTAAAATGGAAAACATTGTCCTGTTGCTATTTTGATATAATAATATAGCTTCATTATTTCATTAATTTATTAAAAACATTTATTGAGCATCTGTTGTGTTCCAGGCAACATGCTAGCTAGGCAGAGAGATGATAAAGATGAATGAAAAATGGTCTCCTCCCTGCAGAAGCTCACAGTCAAAAGGGCAAAACAGGCATGTAAAGGTTTACACAATAATAAGATATTGCTGAAACAGAGGCATGAGAAAAGTAAGTGGAAACACGAAGAAGAAAGTGATTGGTTGTAATTATGCAACAGGGAAGACATGCAAAGACAACAGCATTAGATCTGGGTTTTAAATAATTAGTAGAAACTACCCATGGATTGGACAAGTAATCCCACCAAAGGAAAAACAAAGCACGATTATATATAGGGTGTCCTGTGAAAGTCCAATAGGTTGGTTTGACTGCAATATGTCAAATGTAGTGGATAATAGGAAAAGAAGTTGAAAAAATAAAATGTGTATCCATTTAATCTTTAGGCAATGGGGAACTTCCAAAGGTTTGTGAAGCAAGTAAATGACATGACAATACCTCTGTCCTAACATTGGAAGGTATTCTTAAGGAAAATGTGAATGCAGAGTGTTATCCAGGGAGATACCACAATAGTCCAGGTAAGATATTTATAATGAGGATGTAAACTGGGGCAGCAATAATAGAACTGGAGATGAATACAGAAGGAAGGGAGGTATTCAAGGAAGAATTGATGGTGTATGGTGGCAACTGAGGTGGAGAGCAAGAACTGATGATTCCAACTTGCTAACTCAAGGACTAAGAAGATTGTGAGGATCTTAAATCAAAAAGGAAACACAAAAGGAGATGACTTGGAAGGGAAAAAATGTAATAAGCCTGGTTTTCGAAAGCAGTGACTAAATTCCTGAGGGACAGCAGGTAAAAATGGCTCACAAGAATTTGATAACATCTTTAATGATTTAGTTTCCCTCTTTCTCAAATGAAGAGCTGTATCTACAAATTATATCCAAGTTTTAAAATATCATTTAAGAGGAGATATATAAAAATTCTTCTTGACACTAGTCTAAAGCAGCAGCAGGGAAAAAAGGCCATTTATTTTAGGAATGGAACGAGGAAAAGTCTGCAGGGATTTATCAAAACCCAAAGCCTATTCCCAGTTTGAGAATGAAGTTTGAATTTACAATACTCATTTGCTCTGTAAAACACAAGCTGTAACATTAACATAACACTTTCATTGGAATGCCTGCAGTTCTGACAAAAGCAAAACCAACCTTCTCTGAAGAAATGCTTTCACGTCTCAGAGTTCATGGGATTCCTCCAGAATTGTTATCCCACTTGCATAATTGTAATCAATAAAAATTTACAATCAAGTAAGCACTAGAGGGAAAACCTAAAATAGAAGAAGAAAACAGATAAATAAATATCCTCAAGTGTTTGAAATAAAAGAATAATTGGAAAATGATTATAAAGATACATAGGTAGATAGACAAATAAAAAACCTAGAACACACGAGGAAAGATTAGAACCCTATAATAATGAATAGACTTGAAATAGAACTGCAATGAAGAGACTGCCATTGAAATTACCCTCACTCTTATAGATCTATGCCAGAGTAAGTTAAACTGTGAGTTATGAAGTACAAAACTGAATTATAATGGGAGTAATATCAAAATTTGGGGGAAGGAGCTAAAGTCATATTTAGCAGAATATTTATAGTCCTGATATCACATATTAGTAAGCAAGGAAGAATTAAATATTATCTTAGCTAAATTATCAACACAAGATGTTCGAAAAGTAAGTAAAAAGTAAACCTAAGGAAAGTAAAAGAATTAAAGGCAAAATAGGAATTAATGAATAGGACAAACAATAGAAAGAATCACAAAAAATATTTTTTAATGAAAGCAACAACAAAAAGATAACCACTGACATAAGTAGTGTAAAGCATATACTCTGAAAACTAAAAAATATTGTCAAAAAAAAAAGTAGAGAGGATCTGACAAATGGAAAGACATCACACATTCATGGATAGAAAGACTCAGTATGGTTAAGAGGTAGTACTCCTCAATTAATTTTATTGTCAATTGATTTTCAACTTGTGCCAAGACAATTAAATGGGGAAGGAAAATCTTTACAACAAACAGTGCTATGAAAACCACATATCCACATGCAAAAGAAAGAAAAAAATTCGGACACCCTACATCACACCGTATGTAAAAATTAACTCAAATTGTAATCAAAGATCAAAATGTAGAAGCTAAAAGAATGAAATTCTTAAGGAAAAAATTGTAGGCAGAAATCTTCATGACCTCAAATTAGGCAATGCTTTCCTAGGTAAGACATCAAAAGCACATGCAGCAAAAGAAACCATCACCACAACCAATTTCAGAACATTTTCATCACCCCCCAAAACAACTCCATATCCGTTAGCATCACTCCCATTATCCCCTACCCCTTCAGGCCTAGGCAACCACCAATCTACTTTCTGTATCTAGGACTTAATCTGGAAATTTCATATGAATAGAACCAAACAATATGTTCTGTCCTGTGCTAAGTCACTTCAGGCATGTCTGACTGTTTGCAACCCCATGGACTGTAGCCCACCAGGCTCCTCTGTCCGTGAAATCCTCCAGGCAAGAACACTAGAGTGAGTAGCCATTGCATTCTCCAGGGGATCTTCCCAACCCAGGCATCAAATCTAAGTCTCCCAAGTTTCAGGCAGATTCTTTAACATCTGAGCCACCAGGGAAGCCCAAGAATTCTGGAGTGGGTTAGCCTATCCCTTCTTCAGGAGCTCTTCCAGACCCAAGGATTGAACCAGGATCTCCCGCATTGCAGGCAGATTGAGTTCTTTGCAAAATTCGGATTCTCCGTGGTTGCAGCTGTACTGCTCAGTGACCAAGACAGCTCTCTAGTTTTGTATGTCTGTGCCCTAGATAAATGGGAAGGGAATGGAGGGGGATGAGGCACTTGCTGGACTCATACTTATGTTGGGAACCTGGACCAATACTAGAGCTAAATCTGACACTCCTTCTAAAAGTGGAGCAGTTTGAGTTAAAATCAAAGACACGCCAAGAAAAGAGGAATAATAGCTAATGTTTTCAACATACTTTGAAGGAAAAAAGCAGGTTAGAGAGGCAGGTACAGTATGGTACCAGTTAGGCAAATTACCTTAATAGAGATACATGACATATTTATTAAAATATGAAATATTGTTATCTCCAGGTACTGGGATCTAGGATGATTTTTTTTAACTTTTTCTTTATAATGTTCTGAATTGCTTAATTTTATTTTCAACAAGCATGTATGAGTCTTTGCAAAATAATAAAGCTATTAAAAAGTAAACTAATACAAGCCAAAGAAAAAAAACAAAATAGTAGCTGAAAGTAATGACCAAATGGATCATACAATGAGGAAAATATATTGTGTGGCTGCTGTGAGAGAGGTTCAGAGAAAAAGATAATTTTGTCTCAACATAATTAGACCAAATGGCTAAAAGAGTGAAGCTGTATGTTTGCCATGGAGAAGGCAATGGCACCCCACTCCAGTACTCTTGCCTGGAAAATCCCATGGACGGAGGAGCTTGGTAGGCTGCAGTCCATGGGGTCGCTAAGAGTCAGACATGACTGAGCGACTTCACTTTCACTTTTCACTTTCCTGCATTGGAGAAGGAAATGGCAACCCACTCCAGTGTTCTTGCCTGGAGAATCCCAGGGATGGGGGAGCCTGGTGGGCTGCCATCTATGGGGTCGCACAGAGTCGGACACAACTGAAGTGACTTAGCAGCAGTAGCAGTATGTTTGCCTAGATCACCTCCACGTTTGGAAATTGATAATGCTGAATGGAAACCTGAAAACTTGAGTGGCATCACAATGAGATACATTCTAATCAGAGTCTATGATGATGAGTAGAACCAGTTGTTAACAAATGAATAAAACTCTAGTAAGGTGCCAATCTCTTATGATCATTACTATTCAAGTTATATCCATTACATACCTAGCATTCCAAGTTCCTATGCAATATTCAATATGTCAGCAAATCTGGAAAACTCAGCAGTGGCCACAGGACTGGAAAACATAAGTTTTCATTCCAATCCCAAAGAAGGGCAATGCCAAAAAATGTTCAAACTACCCTACAATTGCCCTCATTTCACATGCTAGTAAGATCATGCTCAAAATTCTTCAAGCTAGGCTTCAGTAGTACCTGAACCAAAAACTTCCAGATGTACAAGCTGGGTTTAGAAAAGGCAGAGGAACCAGGGATCAAGTTGACAACATTCATTGAATCACAGAGAAAGCAAGGGAATTCCAGAACAACATCTACCTCTGTTCCACTGAGTAAGCTAAAGCCTTTGACTGTGTGGACCTCAACAAACTGTGGAAAATTATTAAAGAGATGGGAGTAACAGATACCTCACCTATCTCCTGAGAAACACACAAACTTCTTGTGTACGGGTCAAGAAGCAACAGTTAGAACCAGACTTGGAGCAACAGACTGGTTCAAAATTGGGAAAGGAGTACGTCAAAGCTGTATATTGTCAGCCTGCTTATTTAACGTCTATGCAGTGTGTTAGTTGCTCAGTTGTATCTGACTCTCATACGGAGATGATACCACTCTAATGGCAGAAACTAAAGAGGAACTAAAGAGCCTCTAGATGAGGGTAAAAGAGAAGAGTGAAAAACCTGGCTTGAAACTCAACATTCGTAAAACTAAGATCATAGCATCCAGTCCCATCACATCATGGCAAATCAAAGCAGGAAAAGTGGGAATAGTGACAGATTTTCTTTTCTTGGGCTCCAATCACTGTGGACTGTGACTGCTGCCAAGAAATTAAAAGATGCTTGCTCCTTGGAAGGAAAGTGATGACAGACCTAGACAGCATATTTAAAGCAGAGACATCACTTTGCTGACAAAGATCCATATAGTAAAAGCTATGTTTTTCCAAGTAGTCATGCACAGACATGGGAGTTGGACCATAAAGAAGGCTGAGCACCAAAGAATGGTGCTTTCAAATTGTAGTGCTGGAGAAGTCCCTTGAGAGTGCTTCAGACTGTAAGGAGGTCAAACCAGTCAATTCTAAAGGAAGTCAATCCTGAATATTCATTGGAAGGACTGATGCTGAAGCTCCAATACTTTGGCCACCTGATGTGAAGAACCGACTCACTGGAAAAGACCCTGATGCTGGGAAAGATTGAAGGCAAAGGGAGAAGCGAATGGCAGAGGATGAGATGATTAGATGGCATCACCAGTTCAATTGACATAAATGTGAGGAAACTCCAAGAGATAGCAGAGGACAGAGGAGGCTGGCATGCTGTAGTCCATGGGGTTGCAAAGAGTCAGACACAACTTAGTGACTTAACAACAACATCTATTAGAGAACTCTGTTCAGGAATCATTAAAATAGTTGAAATAGCATGAAAATATTACTTCCATGAATTTCATTTAGGTCCCTATATCTTAGTATTTTAATAAAATTATTTCACTCACTCAAAGTTCGTATAAGAAAATAGGGGTATTTTAACAAAATTATTTATTTCATTCTTCAGTTCCAATAAAATAGTGTGCTAATACTTCAACTACAGAGTCAGCATTGGGAAACATGGCAGCATGGAAATAAACACAAAATACCCTTATAGAGGAAGAAAGTGCTTTATAAAACAGTTTGTGTGTGTCAGTCACTCAGTCATGTCTGACTCTTTTCGACCCCATGGACTAAAGCTCTCCATGCTCCTCTGTCCATGGGGTTTTTCCAGGCAAAAATACAAGAGTGGGTTGCCATTCCCTTCTTCAAGGGAGCTTCCCAACCCAGGGATTGAACCTGTGTCCCTGTGTCTCCTGTATTGGCAGACATATTTCTTACCATCTGAGCCACCAGGGATGACCCCTATAAGACTGTTCATAGACTATTACATCATCTGTGCAAAAACAAACAGCAAGTGAATAGACAGATATATCATATAATATTACATCAGAAAATATCCTTTGGAATTCATAAGAAATTATTAACAATGCTTACTTTTGAACAATAAGATAAAGCATATGGTAGTGGCCATTGGTAATGAGAAATCTCAATCTTTTTACTTTTTGCTGCCACTCACATTTTTACAATGAGAATATATCATTTACTCAATTGAAAGAAATGAGGAAAGAAGGGAGGATGAAGCAGGGAGGAAAAGGGTCAAGTAGGAGAGAAAGGGCGGGAAGGAAGGTGGGAAGGGAGGGAAGGAAGTAGGTATAATTATTAAAATGAACAGCAAGTTTGGATGCTAGCAAATGGAGTCTAAACTGAAGAATTATAGGTAATAAAACATGCATCCCTAGGGGAAAGAACCATGGATATCAAGAAAAGTGTCACTTAATGTTTAGTACAATAAAAGAAACCTGTTGTTCAGTTGCTAAGTCATGTCTGACTCTTTGTGACCCCATGGACTGTAACAGGCCAGCCTCCTCTGTCCTCCACTATCTCCTGGAGTTTTCTCAAGTTCATGTCCATTGAGTCGGTGAGGAAGCTGACCAGAACTGTCAATTTTGATCAGGGATTCATCACCAAGACACAAGGTCAGGTGAGCCAAACATCTAGTTATTATAAGCTGAAGTGGCAGATCCAGATTCAGCATGAGCAGCACTAAATGGTGAAAATTTGCCTCATAGGCAGATGGCCAGATCTCCTATCATCCATTACTACTGAACCAGCACCTCTTATTCTGGGTCTCTCATATGATAGCTAAAGGAAGAATAAGAAGTTCAAGCTTGGAACATGGGCTGCTTAGCCTAGCATGAGCGGAAAGCTGAAAATGGAAAACTGCATTATAGCCCCATTCAGGGATGATGTTGACTATCAGTTGTGAGGAGGAATCTTTCTAATGCACAGGGCTTCCCTGGTGGCTCAGACAGTAAAGCGTCTATCTGCAATGCAGTAGACCTGGGTTCAATCCCTGGGTTGGGAAGATCCCCTGGAGAAGGAAATGACAGCCCACTCCAGTATTCTTGCCTGGAAAATCCCATGGACGGCAGAGCCTGGTAGGCCACTGTCCATGGGGTCGCAAAGAATCAGACACGACTGAGAGAAGGGAAGAAGAAGATCAGTCATCCAATTTGGCAGATAAGAGGTATAGTCTGGAGGAGAGTATATATATGAACAAGGGCAGAATAGCTGGTTGATCAAAGACTTGAAGAAGAAGGAGCTCAAGAAGGGGCACAGAGTATCTGTAAAGAGTACAAGGATCTGGAAGTGAGGAAAAGAAACGGGAAGATTTTTATATCACATGTTAATTCTTACTGGAGAGCATTCACTGCAGAACAAGCATTAGAAAAACAAGTACACATAATGACTTGGCCAGTAGACATCAGCCAGCCTTTGCTACTTTCTACTTTAGTGCAATGGGGTCAATTCAACCAGCCTAATCTGGTTACTTTTATTGCTGAAAGCCCAATCTGCCAGTTATAAAGATCAAAAGTAAACCTCTCAAGGAGTCCACTCAGCCCTTTTGTAGCAAATTGATGTCATCAGATTCCTTTAATCCTAGAAAATTAATCTCTGACTAGAACTATCACAAACTTGGCGTGAGTCCACTTTTCCTCTCTCCAGGACCTCACTGAACACACCACCATGGATTTGCAGTGTGTTTGATCCACTGGTACAGTGTCCTAAATAGTATCACATGGGGTCAAGGAATCTATTTTATAGATGGGCACAGATCATAGGATTTATCACATCCATTCTTAACCCAGGAGTTTCTCCCAATAACAGCTTATGGAAGGCACAGCTAAAGCTCCAGCTTAAAATAATACCCTTCAAGGACAGGCAGCCATCCTTCCAGATGCACTGTTAGCCATGTACAGTTCAATCATGTCTGTCTCTTTGTGACCCCATGGACTGTAACCCACCAGGCTCCTCTGTCCATGGAATTCTCCAGGCAAAAATACTGGGGTGGGCAGCCATTCCCTTCTCCAGGGGATCTTCCCAACCAGGGATTGAACCTGGGTCTCCTGCATTGGCAGTAAGACTCTTTATTGTCTGAGCCACCAGGAAATCCCAAGAGGCACTACTCTCTAATAAATCCAATCCAATAAATCCAATCTCTAATAAATATCAATCAAAAGGATTGATATTTTTGGCTACAGAAGTATTTGTTGTGAGAGCTGTCTTGTGAATTGTGGGATGTTTAGCAGGATCCCTGGCTAGAAGCCAGGAACATTCCCACTGCACACTGTGACAAGCAAAATGTCTTCCAGACATTCTTATCTGTCCCTCAAGAAGACAAAATTGTCCTCAGTTAAGAACCAATGCTCTAAATGAACAGTTGTAACCTGTCCCTATAAGTAAAACAGCACATTAATTCCAGGGACCAACTCAAGGAATCTGTGCATCCTGTGCCCACAACTCTGGGATCTACATGTTTAGAAATCTTGGCTGCCAGAGGAGGAAGATATTCACCAGAGGACACCACAAAAATTTCCATTACATTTCAAACTATGGTTGTCATCTAGTCAACCTCTTCTTTGATATAAGAAGAAAAGGCAAATAAAGGAATCAGAATCATTCCGCTAGGGTAATTGACACTGATAATCAGGGGGAGGGAGAGCTTCTGTTACACAGTAGGAACCAGAAATAATTAGTTTGGAAAAATGATATACATGAATGTTTCTTGGTATTTCACTCCTTAATTTTGATGGAAAATGAACAACTTCTTCAGTCACAGCCTGAGAAGGAGGTGGTGACCAGGGGCTCAGATTCATGAACTGCATGCATTGGGTGACTCTACCAGATTTGCCACCTAGACTGCAGAACTCTAGGATTCTACAATAAGCAGTAGAAAAGGGAGACAGTGAATACTGGCAAGTGTGGTAGTTCATCATACTAACTGACCTCTTGTTATATCAAGATAAGAGGCCCACCAAGTTATTGTAGCAACTTTGGAAAACAGTGTGGAGGTTCCTCAAAAAACTAAAAATAGAATAGTCATATGATCTAGCAATCCCACTCCTGAGCATATATCCAGATAAAACTTTAATTGAAAAGATACACACACCCCAGTGTTCATAGCAGCACTATTCACAATAGCCAAGACATGGAAGCAACTTAAATGTTCCTCAACAGATGAATGAATAAAGAAGATGTGGTATATACATACAATGTAATACTACTCACCCATAAAAAAGAATGAAATAATGCCATTTGGAGCAACATGAATGGACCTAGAGATTACCACTATGTAAAGTAAATCAGAAAAATACCATATGATATCACTTTAGGTGGAATCTAACATATGACACAAATTTACTTACATGTGAAACACAAATAGACTCATGGACATAGAGAACAGACTTGTGTTTTCCAAGGGGGGAGGAGAGGTTGGGGAGAAATGAGTGGGAGTTTGGGGGTTAGCAGATGCCAACTAGTATGTATTGCATGGATAAGCTATAAGGACCTACTAAATAGCACAGGGGACTATACGAAATATCCTTTGATAAACCATAATGGAAAAACTATATAAAAAAGAATGTATTTATATATATGTATCTGAATCACTGCTGTACAGCAGAAATTAACACAATATTATAAATCAACTATCAGTTCAGTTCAGTTGCTCAGTTGTGTCCGACTCTTTGCAACACAATGAACTGCAGCACACCAGGCCTCCCTGTCCATCACCAACTCCCGGAGCCTACCCAAACTCATGTCCATTGAGTTGGTGATGCCATCCAACCATCTCTTTCTCTGTCGTCCCCTTCTCCTCCTGCCCTCAATCTTTCCAAGTATCAGAGTCTTTTCAAATGAATCAGCTCTTCACATCAGGTGGCCAAAGTATTGGAGTTTCAGCTTCAAAATCAGTCCTTCCAATGAACATCCAGGACTGATCGCCTTTAGGATAAACTGGTTGGATCTCATTGCAGTCCAAGGGACTCTCAAGAGCCTTCTCCAACACCACAATTCAAAAGCATCAATTCTTCAGCACTCAGCTTTCTTCACAGTCCAACTCTCACATCCATACATGACTACTGGAAAAACCATAGCCTTGACTAGACAGACCTTTGTTGGCAAAGTAATATCTCTGCTTTTTAATATGCTGTCTAAATTGGTCATAACCTTCCTTCCAAGGAGTAAGTGTCTTTTAATTTCATGGCTACAGTCACCATTTGCAGTGATTTTGGAGCCCCCAAAAATAAAGTCAGCCACTGTTTCTACTGTTTCCCCATCTATTTTCCATGAAGTGATGGGACTGGATGCCATGATCTTAGTATTCTGAATGTTGAGCTTTAAGCCAACTCTTTCACTTTCATCAAGAGGCTCTTTAGTTCTTCTTCAGTTTCTGCCATAAGTGTGGTGTCATCTGCATATCTGAGGTTATTGATATTTTTTCCGGCAATCTTGGTTCTAGCTTGTGCTTCATCCAGCCCAGCATTTCTCATGATGTACTCTGCATATAAGTTAAATAAGCAGGGTGACAATATACAGCCTTGATGTACTCCTTTTTCTAGTCTTCAATTAAAAAATAAACTAAAAGAGGTCTACCAAAATCACAGAAGAGTTTATCCCAAAAGTTTTAGCATTAAAAAAAAAAAAAAAAAAGTAGATCCAAGCAGTGCAAGGTGTAGACTGCAATGGCTACTGTGAAGTTCTGTGGAGACTTCTCACCTGGGGATTCAAGCATTTTTTTTTCCCCAGCTGCTGAAAGTAGCAGCTGCCAGCTCTCAGATGAGTCTCTCTTCAGGGACTGTCTGCAGCTGAAGAGAGACCCAAGACCTCTCCAGTGTCCAGTGACTAGGTGTGAAGTTTCCCAGGGAAACCAAACTGCATATATTAGTGTAACTGATATTCATATTGCTAACAAAACTCCGAGACATCCAGTCACTGCCCCTCAGTGACACCTCAGGATATTCAAGCTCTGGGTCTTTGTTCACAATTCTTCCTACCATCCTGTAACATCTAACTTAAAGTTCTCTTGTTTTCTCTAACCTCCCAAGAACAATCTTTTAAACTATTTGAAAGAATTCACTTGTCACATGCTCCAAGCTTAAAGCTGTTTGAGAAGAAATGTTTATAATTCTATCATTTTTTTCATGGTTACTCATCTGTTTATCTTTGCCTTTTCTACAATTTGGCAGTTTCCATTTTCCCAAAAAATCATCCCAGGATCTCAAACATATCTTATAGAGTTATACTTTTTTTTCTGCATCTCTGATTATGTCATCATTTTTCCTTTTGATTTAGTATATCGTGCTCTCTGGTTTTCTTCATTGAGCTAGCTAATGGACTGTTTATTTTATTGATTTTTCTCCTTTTCATGATTATCAATTTTGAAATTGAGTTTTTCCTCTCTTTTTAAATTATTTTCTGCTTTCATCTTGATTATTTCCTTCCTTCCACTTTCATTTGCTTTAATTTGCTGTTCACTTTCTCATTTCTCATGCAGAACATAATTCCCTTATTGTATCATTTTTTGTTCAGCAAGATGAATATTAAAGGCTTCCCGTTCTTCTCTAATCTAAGTTTTGCCTGCATGCCATAGGTCTTGAAAGTACTATTTTCATTATGATTATTTTCTTATTACTTTGTAATTTTATTTTTAAATTTAACTCTTTTATTTTACCCAAAACTAACTAAACAGAGGAGATTTTATAAATTACAAAGTAGTAATGATATTTTTGTTGCTATTCATTTTATAATTTCTACGTAGGTTGCTATATGATGAGAGATACAGGATAATAATATTTCTAATTTGCTATTTTCTCATGATAAAACATTTGGCTGATAAAAATTTTTTTATCCCATTCATCACTGCTGCAATAGCATTCTGGCTTAATTTGGCTTTTTTTTTTTTTCTGCTGTGTCCTATAATTTTATTATTTGATCTCTGGTATGATCTCTTTCCTGAGAAGGCAACGGCAGCCCACTCCAGAGTTTTTGTCTGGAGAATCCCAGGGACAGAGAAGCCTGGCGGGCTGTAGTCTATGGGGTCGCACAGAGTCGGACACGACTGACGCAACTTAGCAGCAGCAGCAGCACCATGATCTCTTTCTTCCTCTTACTCTCTCCCCCAAATTTATAAGGCATATATTCTGTTATTAAACTTCACTTTCACATTCCCATTTCTTTTCACCAACTTGAAAAGTGAACGAGAATCAACAGACTCACATTATGAAGATAGGAAAATTACCACAATGAGACTTTTGTGAGTCCATTATAATTAACATTTTATGTGATGTAGATTCTTTCAACATTTGTAACATTTAAATTTTGTTGCACAGCAGTAATTTCAAAATTGTTTTGTTTCAGTTATACATTTAATCAGGTTCATATGTTTTTCATATTTCCATGTTTTGTTTTGATTATTCTCTTGGTTGATTTTATTAACAAGTAATAGACTCATAGGAATTCCATGTATGCTATATTCTTTGAGTTTTCACACATTTGAAAATCTCATTGTTGCCTTTCTTGAGGATGACATCTTGGTAGGGTATAATATTGTTTGATCCTGCATTTCCCCTTCCAAAATCTATAGACCTTGCTTCATTGTCTTCTGGCACTGAAGGATGCTCAGCCAGCCTTATTTTCCTTTTATAAAGATAACTTTTTATCATCTTCCTGGATAACCATATGGTTCTTTCCTTTTCTTTGAATTGTATAAGCTTTATCAGCTTAAGTCTTCATGTCAATCATTCTTGTTGATTTTTTTTTTCCTTTTAAAACACACTGTGCCCCTAGCTACATATTCCTATCTCCCTTAATTTCAAGCTGAGAAAATCATGGCTTTATAATATCGTTATTCACAGCTCCTACTTATTTTCTCTTACAAATCAAATTTAGTTATTCACTCTGCCTTTTGGAGGCTTATCTGGCCCAGTGGATGTAAAACAACTTCTATGACATATTGTTAGGTTAAAAAAAAAAGTACAAAGACTATATATAGTACGCTAACTTTTCTACAGAATTCATATGTGTATTTGCTTATATTTGCAAGAAGACACAACTTGAAGTTTGAATCAGAAACTTATGAATTTGATCACCTAGGGAGAGGGGGATAGGTGGGAGGGATAAGGGAAGGACTGTATACTTGGAATTATATTAGTGCTCTGCATATGCAAAAACTAAATTTAAAACAAAAAATGGGAGGAACTCTAAAACTGAATGCCAAGAGAAATAAACACATCTGTATTTCAAATGAAGGGGAGAAAATCTACCCAAGTACTTCTAAACAATATAATTTGACTATATACTCTTTGTCTAAGGGAAAAAAACACAAAAATATATAGTAAACAATTATTAGTAAGGTTTATTTTTTGCTAATACAGATATCAAAATTCCAATACTACTTTGGGCATATTACAGGATTGAACAAATGAACAAATATATTGATATTGTTGAGAATCCCAATTCTCACAGTAAAGACAGGAATATTGAGCAAGAGAAGACAAGGATCCCCATAGGACAGCAGTTGAGGTATCAGTATAAAATCTTGGTTTTGTTTTTTTATTATACGCATATATGTGTGCACTTGAATACACATATTTTTTTTTTTCTAGCACTGTCCACTAAAAGCACCCTTTAGCTATAAGCAAACCTATAGCCCCAAACTGGTGTTACAGACACCACTCCCCAGTAAAAAGAAGATATTAAAAAATCATATGAAGTGGTATAAATAATTCAACAACATTTTCTCCTTCTGACTGTGGCTCTTGTAGACTAATATGAGATCTTTTCCAACTCACCCAGCCTATCCTCTAACATTATAAACAGATGAAATACTAGCAGGGATCCTCCCATGCTTCATGGCACTCACTGACCACCCCTCCCAGGATACAATCCTGTATCCTGAGTTACTCTCTCCTTACCTTCTCCAGCTGATGTGTTTGGATTTTGTTTTGGAGTTGTGCTCCCTAAACTGAGAGAAATTCTCTTGGTAGAACATGAGAAAGAAAGGATAAGGGAATTGCATTTACATAAAATAGCAGCAACCCAGGAGTAATAAGCTGATCTCTGCATTGATTTGGTTGCTGAGAACTAGGCACTTCTGAACTGAGGCTAGCCAGCGACAGATCAAAGAATCTACTGTCAGAGGACTGGACTCTTGAAAAGCTCATAAAATGGACACCACCAGGATGGTGAAGTAGAAGACCCCAGCAAACATCCCCCTACAAAATCAACAACTGGATAACTATCCATGAACAAAGGATAGCTCAGGGAGAGCTCAGGAGTCCACTTAGGAAAGGAAAGCAGCACAGTACAAGACTAAACCTGAGAATAACC
Organism: Bubalus kerabau; assembly: GCF_029407905.1. Classification (NCBI taxonomy): domain Eukaryota; kingdom Metazoa; phylum Chordata; class Mammalia; order Artiodactyla; family Bovidae; genus Bubalus; species Bubalus kerabau. The sequence continues at coordinate 123,764,121 of NC_073627.1, forward strand.
ACACCAAAAGAGAAGACAGCTTCACTTGACTGCATTATTCCATTGCCCGGGCTTGCTCTGCTCAGCATCAAAGCATCAATTGTGTGTGGGCTAAGTCGCTTCAGTCATGTCTGATTCTCTTTGACCCCATGGACTGCCAGGCTCCTCTGTCCACAGGATTCTCCAGGCAAAAACACTGGAGTTAGTTGCCATGCCCTTCTGCAGGGGATCTTCCCAACCCAGGGCGTGAACCCATGTCTCTTATGTCTTTTGCATTGGCAGGCAGGTTCTTTACTACTTGCACCACCTGGGAAGCCCTCAGCATCAAGTGGGAACCCATAACTAGAAGGCGTTCTCCTCACAGGGAAGGAGAGAACAGGGTGAGTGACCAGCTTCCCAAGCCTTGTGAGGCACCACAGGAAGGACTCACCTCAGTTTCATGCCTCCCAGAGTCCAGACAAGTTGAGATGCAAGATACAAAGAAACAAGGGGGTGAACAGGAGCTGCCAGTATTAACCATACAGTGGGAACAGAGACAGTTCCCAGCAACCTGCTCTGCAGACCACCCCAGCAGCTTTCACCACTGAAGAAATAAATGGCCAGCACGGCACAGTTATCTCTTGTCTTTTTGATAAAAGGTATCAGAAAGGGGATTGCTAAATTGTATGACAGTCTTAACTTTTAATTTCTTAACCTCCAAACTGTTTTCCATAGTGGCTGCACAAATATAAATTCCCACCAACAGTACACAAAGTTGCTAAGAAAGCATATCTTAAAGTTCTCACAACAACAAGAAACATAATTATATGAAGTGATGGATATGTTAACTAATCTTATTCAGTAATCATTTCACTATATATACATATATATATATACATACATACATATATATATGTCTCAAATAGTCATGTTGTACAACCTGAACTTATTCAATGTTATAGTCAATTATATTTCAATAAAGCTAGGGGAAATTTTATTAAGTATATCTTTAAACACTTCCAATAATCATAACTGCCAAGATTATAGAAATATGTTGAAATTTCCAATTTTGGTGGTATTAAGAACTTTGGTCTCCCTGTCTTCAATGGCAGTTCAGCAGAAAGTTAAAAGAGGCATATAAGGGACTGTTAGCCTGATGCAATTTTAAACTAAAAGCTGCTATAATTCTTTTTAAAGAAGCCAGTAAGGCACTCATCTCACAGGCTTGCAGAGTAATGCTCAAAATTCTCCAAGCCAGGCTTCAACAATGTGAACTGTGAACTTCCAGATGTTCAAGCTGGATTTAGAAAATTCAGAGGAACCAGGGATCAAATTGCCAACATCCGTTGGATCATTGAAAAAAGAGAGTTCCAGAAAGACATCTACTTCTGCTTTATTGACTATGCCAAAGCCCTTGACTACATGGATCACAAAAAAAACGTGGAAAGTTTTTCAAGAGATGGGGATACCAGACCACCATACCTGCCTCCTGAGAAATCTGTATGCAGGTCAAGAAGCAACAGCTAGAATCGGACATGGAACAATGGCCTGGTTCCAAACCAGGAAAGGAGTATGTCAAGGCTGTATATTGTCACCCTGCTTATTTAACTTCTATGCAGAATACATCATGCGAAATTCTGGGCTGGATGTAGCACAAGCTGGAATCAAGATTGCCATAACCTCAGATACGCAGATGACACCACCCTTATAGCAGAAAGCGAAGAGAATATAAAGGGCCTCTTGAAGACAGTGATAGAGGAGAGTGAAAAAGTTGGCTTGAAACTCAACATTCAGAAGACTAAGATCATGGCATCTGGTCCCATTATTTCATGACAAATAGATGGGGAAACAATAGAAACAGTGAGAGACTTTATTTTCTTGGGCTCCAAAATCACTGCAGATGGTGACTGCAGCCATGAAATTAAAAGACACTCCTTGAAAGGAAAGTTATGACCAACCTAGACAGCATATTAAAAAGCAGAGACATTACTTTGCCAATAAAGGTCCATCTCATCAAGGCTATTGTTTGTCCAGTAGTCATGTGTAGATATGAGAGTTGGACTGTGAAGAAAGCTGAGCACAGAAGAATTGATGCTTTTGAATTGTGGTGTTGGAGAAGACTCTTGAGAGTTTCTTGGACTGCAAGGAGATCCAACCAGTCTGTCCTAAAGGAAATTAGTCCTGAATATTCATTGGAAGGACTGATGCTGAAGCTGAAGCTCCAGGACTCTGGCCACCTGATGGGAAGAACTGACTCATTGGAAAAGACCCTGATGCTCAGAAAGATAAAAGGCAGGAGGAGAAGGGGATGACAGAGGAAGAGATGGTTGATAGCATCACTAATTCAATGGACATGAGTTTGAGCAAGCTCTGAGAGTTGGTGATGGACAGGCAAGCATGGTGTGCTGCAGTCCAGGGCGTTGCAGAGTCAGACATGACTGAGCAACTGAACTTATTCCTGATAGCTGAATCTTCATTTATAACTTCTTCATTGTATTCTTTGCTTACTATTAAGACCTGGAGATTTAGTTTGGGTTGCAAACTTCCCTGGCTTTACTAATACTCTCTATAAATTATCTAAAATGTTCTCAATATTTAGATGAACCATTCTTTTATCCTATGAAAATGCACAACAGAAAAGTGTGTTCTTTTACTCCTTTAACATGACTTGCTCTGTCATTCCACTTCACAACATCCTGAGGCAAGCTCAAATCTCTATTCTCACCCGAAGGAGGGCAACTAGCATTTCTAGCTCTTTCTTCACTTTGCAGTATTTTCCCAGGCCCTAAATAAGTCTGCTGGAGTTGAATCTTTCTCAAGGCACCAGCAGAAAGCTGCTGAAAGGCAGCTGCTGTCACTCTTTCCGATCCTCTAATCTCATAATTTCTTCATGACCTTCTGCACACCGGGGGTCACCGAACAGCCTTCTACATCTGCAGGTGTTATTTTTGCAACTCTTCCCCAGGGTCCTCAGAACCAGAGTTGGGCCTTTTCTTGGCTTCCTGCTGCTAAAAGCCAAACAAAGGCAAGTGAGAACATCATTTATAAAAGGCTCTTTAGAGAGTGTCAGGATGGGAGTAAGTATCTACAAGACATTTATCTCTGGAGGAAAACAATCTCTCAAAGCACATACCTTGGCCTCCAACATGGATAGGTTTATAGGTAAACATGGTTTAACTATAACCTTTAGCCACCAGAGCTCCAGGCAGATTTTCATTTCCCATTCTTTAGCGGTGAGCATTGATTCCTGCTCTGTGGCCAGTACTTCTTCCCCAAGTGAGAAGGGAGGGCCAGGCTCATAGTTACTTGAATTGATGGAGAAGGAGCAGCAAAAAATGAGAACCTGAAACTATTGTTTCTACTACTGCCCTTCAGCCACACCACACTCCTGATGGATTTCTCCACTCCACTTTCATAATTCTCTTGTAATCACAGGGAACATAGACATGGCACAGAAAATAAAATTATATTGCTCTGCATGTCAGCACCTATCTTCCCATTTAGTGAAAACACTAACTGATCTCCAGCATGTTCCACCCACCCCCAAAGGTTAAGAAAGACTTTCAGTTACCACAAACATTATTACAGTAGATTTAAAAGAAATTTCAGATGCATTCCTTAATTCCTATGGGATACTGCTCCCAGTTGATACACTGGCATATCATCATCGCATCAAAGTCCAAAAGCACCCTAGGTGCTAAGCAAATCTTGAGTTGTAACCCTAGTCCCTCATTTTGTTGTTTGTGTTACTCATAGAGCCATGCATGCCCTGAGTGAATTTCTCCAGGACTCATGAGTGATTTATTTTTCTCCCCCTACTACATCACAACTTTTATACACATTCTTTCACTGGTGATGGTAAAGAAGAAGGCAAAATGTTCCAGATTATTTTTCAAAAAAACAACACTTTTTCTAAACTATGATGAGTGAGATAGAGATACAAAGAGATAAGAAGAAATGTACAAGTACATTTACCCCACCCTTATACAAAAAGTCTCTAAAAATATGTCAGTATATTCACAATTTTAAACTCAGAAAAATTTAAAAAAGGATGCAAACAACGAATTCTAAAGCACAAAAGCAGAATACATTGCAATTAACTTAGTTATGGGAATAAAATATTCCTTGGCCTGGAATGTCCTGCCATTAATTCAACTACCTGTAAAAACTCTTCCTTCAACTGAGGAAGGAAATAATACCAGCTCAGTAAAGTCAAGTGTGTCCTCTTGCCTGGCAAGACACAGTTACATCGCTCTTATCTATGTATTTTCTTGTCTATAGTAGATAGCACATATCATTTTACCATGTAAGTATCTGTTCCCTCAACTTAAAGTTTTTATAACCAAGTAAGTGGCATATAGTAGGTATTTTACGACAAGCTTATAGATTACTTGATGCACTAAATCAAAGAACACAATCTTACCTAAAATAGAAGAAATCTATTTGATTGTTCAGCCTATGTTAGAAGGCTGAGTAGTAAAAGACACAAAATTAATAAAGTGGATGGCTGCCTTTAACAGCCAAATACTTGACATACAAAATAGCACTAATGAATTTCACTTGGGAGAGAAACTAGTTTTTAGAGCAGGACCTTGACTACATAATCTGTGGGGCACAGCTCAGAGAAAAAATGTGGGGCCCCTTGTTCCAAAGCAGAAAAAAAGTACCACTAAAGTACTAAAATAGGAAGCTTTTTCTTTTTTTCTGCAACTCTCTTTCTCTACTCATCATAGTGTTTTCATTTGCTTTTTAATATAATTCCAAGTAAAGAAAAATTAAAAATTTTAATTATTAGAATAAAATTCACCATTTATCTTTATACTGTACAAGGCTAGTTTTATATGCAGGTATAAAAGCATTTAATTCATAAGCAAAATCACCAAAATTACACAGTTTGTATTTTGCAACTTATACATGCATATGCATTTCATTCTTACCAAAACAAATGGAACAATGAACAAAAGTAACTCAATTATTTTCACTTCCACTTTTGTATTTATGGATTCTACCAACATGCTCTATCTTCATCTACCGATGAATAATAATTGATGAAGAGTGAAAAATAAGAGTTTCCCTATTGTTCCTTTTTCCCCATCATTTTCAGTGTAAGTGACTGTACACAAGAAAGCATAGGATTCCTTGGTTCTTGCTCATTCTTAGAATGCCATTGCCTTGGAACTTCCCTGGTAGTCCAGTGGCTAAGACTCCACGCTCCCAATGTAGGGGGCCCCAGTTCAATCCCTGACCAGGGAACTAGATCCCACATGCCGCAATTAAGAATTTGCATGCCACAACTAAAAGGACCCTGCATTGCCACAATAAAGATTGAAGATCCTATGTGCCTCGACCTGGTGCAGCCAAATAAATAAATAATTGTTTTAAGATCTTTTTAAAAAAACTTAAAAAAAAAAAAAAAAACCTATTGCCTTCTCGCTACTTTTGAAGCTTGAAGAGCATGCTTCAAAAAGAAAAGCATGGCCTCTCAGGACTGTCTATGGACCCTCCCATTCCATCTTAGACATAACACACTTACTTTGTACTCTCTGTAAGTCTCCCTTGACTCCCATGCATTGAGGATCCACTGGAATTCTGTGCTCATGTGGCATTGTGTACATTACACATGAATGGGGCAACAACAATGTCAGATACACATACTGGATGTATCACAGGTGCCCCACTGTCTCTTATCAAAACACAAATTCAAACAGAAAATCATCAATAATTTCAAGATGATAATAGTAGAACATTCAGCCAAGCATGGGCCTTTCTGAGTTGCACACTCCTGGACCTGATTGATTCCTGCTCTTGCAATATGAGCTCATGGCTTAGAGATGAAGTCCTTTGAAGCACCCCATTACCAGCTGACAGAAGCACGTTAATTGCTGACATTTCTAACAAAACAGACTTTCAACCTTCCTCCTCATATTCACTTTCAGGTGAAATCGTCCACTCTCACTAGACTTGTTGCAGGCTGCCATGTAAAGGGCTGAGCAGCATCTGGGCCATGCTGAACATATGCATAAATCCAAAGTTCTCACTGCCCTCAGCAGCCTGCCTGGCTAAGCAGAACATTCCAAAGCGGAATGCAGTGAGAAGGAGTGTGTGCCACATGAAGCCCATGCAGGGATTCTGCCTCCGTGAGCTTTGTTGAATCCTCATTGTGAGCAGGAGATTGCAAGCCCCAAGTTGTTAAGCATGGTTATGGAATAAATCTGGAGGTGGAAACCTCGTCAATCATTGAAAATGGTGCTTGCTCAGCTGATAACAGAACTACTCCCGCTGCCTAAGAAAGATTACTGTTAGCATTTTGGAAAAGGCAGCAGTGACCTTTCTTTCTAAGAGCCAAAAACCCAAAGTGTCTGACAGCTTTGCAGATGGATTTTTTTTCCCCCTTCTTCCTCTTTCTTTTCACACCTGGGATTCAAGAGGTATTTAAGCACTTTTCAGCCAAAGGAGCTGTCCTCATCTCCATGGAGCTTTTCACATTGCTTTCTAACACTTAGCAATTAATTAGATTATGACTGATTATTATTTACTCTTCCTGTCACTTCATTCTACCAATAGATGCTTACACCATCCTCCCAAAGAGTATTTCTGTTTATTAATATGCTCCTCTTCACTTTTGGTGAATGCTAGACTTCAACAAAATGTAATGAATAAGATGTAATACAGGCATTAATGTCAGTGAAAAGAAAGGCAAAATAAGTAAAAGATTACTTTTTGCTTCCTGAAAAAAATTTTCCCAGTAAGGGTGGCTCAATTTTTGTCAGCTTTGTTGAAGCATAATTTGTGTACAGTAAAACTCACCAATTTGAAATACAAATTTCAATGAGTTTTGGCAAATCTGTAGCAACATCACAAGCATGGAATGAAACAATCATGATTTCCTTCATTCTACCCACACTTTACTCCTTTGCAGTAAACAGACCTGATTGCTACCACTCTAGTTTTACCCTTCCTCAAAGTTCATACAAATGGATTCATATAGCATGTATCCCTTTATGACTGGCCTCCTTCACTTGGCAAAATGCATGTGTGCTTTATCCATATTGTGTTAGTTTATTCCTTTTCTTTAATGAGTAGCTTTGATTATCTGGTTATATCACAATTTGTTTATCCATGTGCCTTTTGATGACAATCTGATTTATTCCCAGTTTGGAACTATTATAAATAAAACTGCTCTGAGCATTTCTGACTTGGTTTTTCGGACAGATGTATGTTTCTCTTTAGGGTAAAAATCTAGAAGAGTTGCTGGATCATATGTTTAACTTTTCCAATGAGTCAACTCTTTGTATGAGGTGACCAAAGTTCTGGAGTTTCAGCTTTAGCATCATTCCTTCCAAAGAAATCCCAAAAAGACTCTGATGCTGGGAGGGGTTGGGGGCAGGAGAAGAAGGGGACGACAGAGGATGAGATGACTGGATGGCATCACTGACTCAATGGACGTGAGTCTGAGTGAACAGGAGTTGGTGATGGACAGGGAGGCCTGGCGTGCTGCGATTCATGGGGTCTCAAAGAGTCGGACATGACTGAGCAACTGAACTGAACTGAACTGAACTGATGTTTAACTTTGGCTTCCCAGGTAGTGCTAGTGGTAAAGAATCTGCCTGCAATGCAGGAGACCCAGGAGACAGAAGATCCATCCGTGTGTGGGAAAGATCCCCTAGAGGAGGCCATGACAACCCACTGTAGTATTCTTGCCTGGAGAATCCCATGGACTGAGGAGCCTGGTGGGATACAGTCCATGGGGCTGCAAAGAGTCAGACAGGATTGAGTGACTAAGCACACTGATACACACACACACACACACACACACACACACACATGTTTAACTTTAGGGGATTCCCAGGTGGGTCAATGGTAAAGAATCCACCTGCCAGTGCAGGACACCCAGGTTCGATCCCTGGGTCAGGAAGATCCCCTGGAGGAGGAACACCAACCTACTCCAGTATTCTTGCCAGGAAAATCTCACAGAGGAGCCTGGTGGGCTACAGTCAATTGAGGTCACGAAAGAGTCAGACTGAGTGACTGAGGACCAGGCACCCAGTATATTTTTAACTTTATAAGAAACTGTCACACTGTTTTCCAAATCAATTGTATCATTTTTCATTCCCACCAGGAGTGTATGACCTTATTACACTTTCCTACCAACACTGTGAAGAAAGCTGAGAAAAGAAGATTGATGCTTTTGAACTGTGGTTTTGGAAAAGACTTCTGAGAGTCCCTTGGACTGCAAGGAGATCCAACCAGTCCATCCTAAAGGAGATCAGTCCTGGGTGTTCATTGGAAGGATTGATGCTGAAGCTGAAACTCTAATACTTTGGCCATCTCATGCGAGGAGTTGACTCATTGGAAAAGACCCTGATGCTGGGAGGGATTGGGGGCAGGAGGAGAGGGGGACGACAGAGGATGAGATGGCTGGATGGCATCACCAACTTGATGGACATGAGTTTGAGTGAACTCTGGGAGTTGATGATGGACAGTTGTGTGCTGTGACAATTCATGGAGTTGCAAAGAGTTGGACACGACTGAGCGACTGAACTGAACTGAACCAACACTTGGCACTCTCAGTCTTATAGATAAAAGCCAGTCTGGTAGGTGTACAGAGGTATCTCATTGCATTTTTTACTTGCATTTTCTTAATCATTCATGATGCTGAGCATCCTTTTCATATATTTATTGACCATGAAATGTCAGCAAATTTTTGCCCCAGTGATTTTTTTTCACTAATCTTTCTTTTTTCTATGGAGTTGTAACACTTCTTTATATACTCTGGATGTAAGATATTACCAGATGTACGTTTTGCAATATTTTCTTTCAGCCAATGCCTTGACATTTTATTTTTATTAAGAGTTTTTTGAAGAACAAAAGCTTATATTTTTGATAAAGCATAATTCACCCACTTTAATTTTATAGTTTGTATTTTTTATGTTCAGGTTAAGAAATGTTTGCCTAACACAAGATTCAGAGAAGGCAATGGCAAGCCACTCCAGTACTGTTGCCTAGAAAATCCCATGGATGGAGGAGCCTGGTAGGCTGCAGTCCATGGGGTTACGAAGAGTCGGACACGACTGAGTGACTTCACTTTCACTTTTCACTTTCACACAATGGAGAAGGCAATGGCAACCCACTCCAGTGTTCTTGCCTGGAGAATCCCAGGGATGGCAGAGCCTGGTGGGCTGCTGTCTATGGGGTCGCACAGAGTCGGACATGACTGAAGCAACTTAGCAGCGGCAGCAGCAACAGAAGATTACACACATTGTATCCTATTTTTAGAATGGAACATTAGAATGGGAAAAACTAGAGATCTCTTCAAGAAAATTAGAAAGTTAGAGATACCAAAGGAACACTTCATGCAAATATGGGCATAATAAAGGACAGAAATGGTATGACCTAACAGAAACAGAAGATATTAAGAAGAAGTGGTAAGAATACACAGAAGAACTAGACAAAAAAGGATCCTAATGACTCAGATAACCACCATGGTGTCATCCTACAGCCAGACATCCTGGAATGCAAAGTCAAATGGGCCTTAGGCAGCATCACTATGAACAAAGCTAGTGGACATGAAGGAACTCCACCTGAGCTATTACAAATCCTGAAAGATGATGCTCTTAAAGTGTTGCACTCAATATGCCAGCAAATTTGGAAAATTTAGCAGTGGCCACTGGACTGGAAAAGGTCAGTTTCCACTCCAATCCCAAAGAAAGACAAAGCCAAAGAATGTTCAAACTACTGTAAAATTGTACTATCTCATATGCTAGCAAAGTAATGCTCAAAATTCTCCAAGTGACGCTTCAACAGTACATGAACTGAGAACTTCCAGGTGTTCAAGCTGGATTTAGAAAAGGCAGAGGAACCAGAGATCAAATTGCCAACATCTGTTGGATCATCAGATGCAAAAGAGTTCCAGAAAAACATCTGCTGCTACTGCTGCCACTGCTAAGTCACTTCAGTCATGTCCAACTCTGTGCGACCCCATAGATGGCAGCCCGCCAGGCTCAGCCATCCCTGGGATTCTCCAGGCAAGAACACTGGAGTGGGTTGCCATTTCCTTCTCCAATGCATGAAAGTGAAAAGTCAAAGTGAAGTCGCTCAGTCGTGTCTGACTCTTAGTGACCCCATGGACTGCAGCCTACCAGGCTCCTCTGTCCATGGGATTTTCCAAGCAAGAGTACTGGAGTGGGGTGCCATTGCCTTCTCCAAGAAAAACATCTACTTCTGCTTTATTGACTACGCCAAAGCCTTTGACTGTGTGGATCACAACAAACTGCAGAAAATTCTTCAAGAGATGGAAATATCAGACCACCTGATCTGCCTCCTGAGAAATCTGTATGCAGGTTAAGAAGCAACTGCTAGAACTGGACATGGAACAACAGACTGTTTCCACATTGGAGAAGGAGTATGTCAAGGCTGTATATTGTCACCCTGCTTATTTAACTTATATGCAGGGTACAGCATGCAAAATGCTGGGCAGGATGAAGCACAAACTAGAATTAAGATTGCTGGAAGAAATATCAATAACCTTAGATATGCAGATGACACCACCCTTATGGCAGAAAACGAAGAGGAACTGAAGAGCCTCTTGATGAAAGTGAAAGAGGAGACTGAACAAGTTGGTTTTAAAACTCAGCATTCAGAGAACTAAGTTCATGGCATTGGGCCCCATCACTTCATGGCAAATAGATGGGGAAACAGTGACAAACTTTATTTTCTTGGGCTCCAAAATTACTGCAGATGGTGACTGCAGCCATGAAATTAAAAGACGCTTGCTCCTTGGAAAAAAGCTATGGCAAACCTTTAGTTCAGTTTAGTCGCTCAGTCGTGTCCGATTCTTTGGGACCCCATGGACTGCAGCACGCCAGGCCTCCCTGTCCATCACCAACTCCCAAAACTTCATCAAACTCAAGTCCATCGAGTTGGTGATGCCATCCAACCATTTCATCCTCTGTCATCCCCTTCTCCTGCTGCCTTCTATCGTTCCCAGCATCAGGGTCTTTTCCAATGAATCAGTTCTTCCCATCAGGTGGCCAAAGTCCTGGAGCTCCAGCTTCAGCATCAGTCCTTCCAGTGACTATTCAGGACTGATTTCCTTTAGGATGGACTGGTTGGATCTCCTCACAGTCCAAGGAACTCTCAACAGTCTTCTCCAACACCATAGTTCAAAAGCATCAATTCTTCAGCACTCAGTTTTCTTTATAGTCCAACACTCCATACATACATCCATACATGACTCCTGGAAAAACCATAGCTTTGACTAGACAGACCTTTGTTTGCAAAGTAATGTCTCTGCTTTTTAATATGTTGTCTAGGTTAGTCATAGCTTTTCTTCCAAGGAGCAAGAGACTTTTAATTTCATGGCTGCAGTCACCATCTGCAGTGATTTTCGAGCCCCCCAAAATAAAGTCTCTCACTGTTTCCATTTTTTCCCCATCTATTTGCCATGAAGTGATGAGACCAGATGCCATGATCTTAGTTCTCTGAATGTTGAATTTTAAGCCAGCTTTTTCACTTTCATCACAAGGGGCTCTTCAGTTCCTCTTCACTTTCTGCCATAAGGGTGGTATCAACTGCATATCTGAGGTTATTGATATTTCTCCCTGTAATCTCAATTCTAGCTTGTGCTTCATCCAGCCCAGCATTTCACATGACAGACCTAGACAGAATATTAAAAATCAGAGAGTGTTTACCTTATTCTCATTATTCTGCATTTCCTTAAGTTTGCAGTAAGCCAATTCCTCAGTATTTGAGTTGATCATTTCTAAATTTCATGCGTAACTTTTACCCTCAGTAGCTAATTGCAGTGCAGCTGCTGCCTCATATGATGGATGACTTGATAGCTATCAAACCATCAAAAATTTCTCATTGTTTCTTTTGCCAAACAAATCCTTCTCCATATTTTAGTGGATGAGGGATAATTGTACCAAATCCCACTTCAGGCGCCTACTGTGTTCTGAGTTCTCCAGACCACCCTCAGGCTCGTCATGGACTCAGAAAATTTGTCATACTCATGGAAAAAGACACATTGGGGGAAGTCCAGGAGAAAACACACACAAATGTCCCTCCCAATAGAGTCAGCACAGGCACACACCTACTCCCAGAAATCATGTGTGACAACACATGCAGAGTGCTGCCAACCAGGGAAACTCACCAGAACCTTGGTTGGTGTTCAGAGCTTTTATTGGAGGGCATTCAAGTAGGCCAGCAGAATCTGCACATCTGATCTCAGCTACTCAGATTCCAGCCTCCCAGAACAAAACCAAGAACTCACCACAAATAATACCATTAACACAAACTATTAGATCAAACTAATTCCATGTGGCTCAAGGCCTCAGGCATGCCAAAACATTCTTAATAGGCAGAGCATTTTAAGGTTTCAGAGTTTATCTCACAGAAACTAGCCAAGGACCAATTCTGAAAATAGGAATGTGTGGGGTTTGAGCAGCCTAGGCCTGCTGAGTCAATCCATTCCTACACACATCTTAGTCAAACTGCTGAAAACTGAAGGTAAAGAAGAAATTCCTGAAAGCAGCCAGAGAAAAATGATACTTCATATAGATGACAATGATATGAATTTTCTAAGTCTTCTCATTAGGTATGATGGAAATCAGACAACAATGGAATTACATCTTTAAAATGATGAAAGGTAATAAAAACTGCCAACCAAAAATTCTTTATCCAGTGAAATCATCTTTCAGAAAAGATAGTAAATAAAAGCATTTTGGGGAAAATGGCATCTGATAAAATTTGCTACAATATCAAAGGAAGAACTTAAGACTGAAGGGAAATGATACTATACAGATACTTGAATATACACAAAGGAAGAAAAGGTGGTATGAAGAGTAAATATGAGGGTTAACATAAAAGACGTGTTTCTTTTGAGTTAAAAAAAAAAAAATGAAGAAAAAAACCCTGTCACAGCCAGTCAATGAATCCTAATAGTGGTACTAGTCTTCACAGCAGACATCTGCAAAGGATTAAAAGCAGAATTTCCAAGGTACTGATATAGAATACTTTGAAATGTGGGCAATTATAAATAAAAGGGATGAACAATTTGCTTACCAACACCCCTGAAGTACAACTTTCAATACCACTTTGAGCAGTAACCTTCTGTAAGAGGAGGCAAACTAGGCAGGCTAACACCTGATGACTGAAAATAGAACATCTCTTCACATTGAGTATTTAGCAGAATGCATAGCAAAGTAATATCTGGCAACTTGTACAAACTGCAGTTAACCAGTAAATTCTTCCTAATGGTAATTGAAGATCCTTTAATTAATAAATCAAATTTAAGCACACAAGCAATTCCAGCCTAGATCATTCAGAATTCAACCAATACTACGGTAACAGGAGTCATATAATCTCATAAAACACATATTTCAAAGACCAAAGCCTTCAAATTTTTAAGAGAACTCTTTCTCCTCTCTTGGAGAAGGAGGCTTACTTTTGTTTTATACACAATTCTAACCTTGCCCACAGCATAGTAAATGCAACAAATTAGAAGAAGAAATGGGCACCATTAGCAGCTGATACCTCCCAGGGAAAAATAGTCTTTTAGAACCTGAGCAAAGAAGACATCAGAAGAACATTTTAAAAAATTCAAATACAAATACTTGAAAAAATTCAAAGACAAAAGGAAAATTGAGGAGGGGGGGAAGTACTTTATTAAGGGAATAAAAGCACTTAAAGAAAATGCTGAAATGTACCCCCAAAGAGTAATGCTTAGAGTTTAATATTTCAATTAAAGAAATTCAAATCAAGTGTGATACATTTGAGAAAATAAATGCCTTTACATATCCCAAATTTTGGCATTTAAGTGCATAAGCTTCTGTTACTTAGGGAATGGGCTCGTGTGTATTTCTCCACAGCCAGATGACTGTGTTACCTTAATTACATGTGCCTGTTTCACTCACATGTGACACATGCATGCACTCACACAGTACACACATTCAGAGAAATTCATAGACTGAAGCCAAGAGAAGGAAACTCATTCTCAAGTTGTAAACACCAATTCTTTTCTGGATAATGAAAACAACTTTTCCAGAAATCATGTCAAACATATCTTTATATCACATATTATGATGGAATATACAGCAAATATCCTGCAATGAGAAAAGAATAAGATATTGACTTTTTAAGGAAACTGATTTTATTTTTAGGATTTTTTTTAATTTATTTTAATTGGAGGAGGCAATGGCAACCCATTCCAGTACTCTTGCCAGGAAAATCCCATGGATGGAGGAGCCCACTAGGCTGCAGTCCATGGGGTCACAAAGAGTCGGACACGACTGAACGACTTCACTTTCACTTTTCCCTTTCATGCATTGGAGAAGAAAATGGCAATCCACTCCAGTGTTCTTGCCTGGAGAATCCCAGAGACAGGGGAGCCTGCTGGGCTGCTGTTTATGGGGTCTCACAGAGTCAGACATGACTGAAGCAACTTAGCAGCAGCAGCAATTACTTTAAAACATTGTGCTGGTTTTTGCCATACATTCACATGACTCAGCCATGGGTGTACATGTGTTCCCCATCCTGACCCTCCTTCCAACCTCCCTCCCCACCCCATCACTCAGAGTCATCCCAGTGCACCAGCCCTGAGCACCCTGTCTCATGCATCGAACTTGGTCTGGCGATCTATATCACATATGATGCTATTCTCTCAAATCATCCCACCCTCGCCTTCTCCCACAGAGTCCAAAAGTCTGTTCTTTACATCTGTGTCTCTTTTGCTGTCTCGCATATAGAGTCATCGTTACCATCTTTCTAAATTCTATAAATGTGTGTTAATATACTGTATTGGTGTTTTTCTTTCTGACTTACTTCACTCTGAATAATAGGCTCCAGTTTCATCTACCTCATTAGAACTGATTCAAATGCATTCTTTTTAATAGCTGAGTAATATTCTATTGTGTGTATGTACCACAGCTTTCTTATCTATTTGTCTGCCGATGGACATCTAGGTTGCTTCCATGTCCTGGCTATTATAAACAGTGCTGCGATGAACATTGGGGTACACGTGTCTCTTTCAATTCTGGTTTCCTCAGTGTATATGCCCAGCGGTGGGATTGCTGGGTCATAAGGCAGTTCTATTTCCAGTTTTTTAAGGAATCTCCACACTGTTCTCCATAGTGGCTGTACTAGTTTGCATTCCCACCAACAGTGTAAGAGGGTTCCTTTTTCTCCACACCCTCTCCAGCATTTATTGAAACTGATTATTTTTAACACTAAGAAATCTAGCGACCATTTCAGTTTACATGGCAGAATAAAAAATATATCAGACAACTTCAAACACTAGAGAAATATTAATAATTGATAGCTTATAAATCTGCAAACAGCTCTTTTGCTCTTTTGTGACACGAGGGTACACACAGAAGTTTTTAACTAAAAGATCACTAACTGCTTACAACTAGTCCCAGAAACAAACATTTGCATATATGTGCAAACTATTTTTCTCAAGGGTGCCAAAGTCATCCAATGCAGGAAAAGACAATCTTTTTAACAAGTGAAAGTGAAAGTCGCTCAGTGATGTCCAACTCTTTGTGAACCCATGGACTACAGTCCATGTAATTCTCCAGCCCAGAATATTGGAGTGGGTAACCCTTCCCTTCTCCAGGGTATCTTCCCAACCCAGGGGTTGAACCCAGGTCTCCCTCATTGCAGGCAGATTCTTTATCAACTGAGCTATCAGGGAAGCCCCTTTTTAGCAAGTGGTGCTGTAAAAACTGAATATCTGCATGCAAAAGTATGAAGTTGAAGTTCACATAACCCCAAATACAGAAGTTAACTCAAAATGGATCAAGTACCTAAACATAAGAACTAAAACACTTAGAAGAAGGCTTAAGTCGGATGCTTCAGAACACTGAATTTAAGAAAAAATATTTGAATATGATATCAAAGGCATAGGCAACACAAGAAAAAACAGACAAATTGGACTTCATGAAATTTTTTAATTTTTTGCATTCAGAGGGTATTATCAGAGTAAAAAAGTAACCCAAAGAATGAGAAAACATATTTTCATATACCTGAGAAGAGATTAATAACCAGAGTATATAGAGAACTCCTAAAGTCATCAGCAAAAAAAAAAAAAAAGAATTGAATTCAAAAATGGGCAAAGGGCTTGAATAGACATTTCTCTAAAGAAGATATATGAATGGAAAATAAGCACATGCATGAAAAAATGTTCAAATAACTGATCATTAGGAAAATCATATCAAAACCACAGTGAGATACCACCTCGCAACTATTAGGATATCTACTTTAAGAAGATAAACAGAAATAACAAATGTAGAGAAATTGAAACCCTTGGACATGGTTGATAGGAACGTAAAATGAGACAGCTGCTGTGGAAACCAGTATGACAGTTTCTTAAAAAACTGAAAATATGATCTAGTGATTCCACTTCTTAGTATATATATCCAAACTTGAAAGCAGACTCTCAAAGAGATACTAATATTTGTACACCCATATTCATAGCAGCATCATTCATAATAGCTAAAACATGGAAGAAATCAAGGTGTTCACTGACAGAAGACTGAATTAAGCAAAGAGCAATATTATTCAGTCATAAAAAAGAAGGAAATTCTGACATATGCTACAGCATCGATGAACCCTGAGGACTTTATGCTAATTGAAATAAGGCATCACAAAAATAACACTGTATGATGCCACTTACATGAGATACCTAAAGCAGTCAATGATACAGACACAGAAATTGGAATGGTAGCTTACAAGGGCTTGAGGGGGTGGGGAATTGGGAGTTACTGTTTCAGTTTCAGTTTTGCATCACACAAAAAAACTTCTAGACATGAATGGTGGTGATGGCTGCACAATAGTATGAATGCACTTAATTCCGCCACACTTAAAAATGTTCACAGTGGTAAATTTTATGTTATGCATATTTTACAACAATAAAAAATGTTAAAAATGGAAATCTTGCTGTCTGAAAATAGTTATAACCCTAATTCAGGCAGAGGTCTGTGAATTTACTGTCTCTTATTTAAATAACTCTCTACTTAAATGGGCTTCCCTGATAGCTCAATTGGTAAAGAATCTGCCTGCAATGCAGGAGACCCCAGTTTGATTCCCAGTTCAATTCCTGGGTAGAGAAGATCCCCAGGAGAAGGGATAGGCTACCCATTCCAATATTCTTGGGCTTCTCTTGTGGCTCAACTGGTAAGGAATCCGCCTGCAGTGCGGGAGACCTGGGTTAGATCCCTGGGTTGGGAAGATCCCCTGGAGAAGGGCAAAGCTACCCACTTCAGTATTCTGGCCTGGAGAATTCCATGGACTGTGTAGTCAATGGGGTTGCAAAGAGTCAGACACGACTGAGCAACTTTCACTTCACTCACTCGCTACTTATAATTTGGCTCCAGCTGCTCCCTTTTCCTCACCCTTACTTCTACCAAATCTTTAAACTTTCATCTCTCTAGTCTCTGCATAAAATTCTCCTGGTCATGCGTGAAAAGGAGTTTATTCACACAGTGAAAAATGCTCTCAGGAATTCAGCCCTCTTTCAGGTAATGTAAGACAGATTCAATGCTGGCTTTTCAGGAAAGGGGAGGTTTATGTGTAATTCCTCAGAGCAACCTTTGAAAGCCTGACAATGAAAGAAAAGGCAGTCTCAGTCAACCTGTCTGACATGAGCATGATTTTCCATGCTCAAGATAGACCATGCAAGGTAAACTGAAGTATTAACTACCACCTAGGCAAAATGTATATGAAACCAAAGAAAATCAAGGTAAATTTCAGCCTTGGTCCTCAGTTTCTGGGCCTCCATGTCTATTTCCTAATGAGCAAAATTATTAATATAGAGATGTATTATCTCCACTGTACAGTAAGATATGAGCAAAGTGAAACTTGCAGATTCAGTTCATATGCTTTCTGATGAACTTAAGAGGTTTGTTTCCTTTTGGATCTAGACTGAAAATAGAGTGGGTACTGAATTCTGTCATGAGTTTCTCAGCACACTGAATTCTAGGACCTCCACAGGCAAACACAGAGAAGTGATTTAATAGACTAACAGAAAGCAGGAAAAGTTGGGGAGGAAAAGGAAAGAATGAAAACAAGTTTGTAAAGTTGTGTGGTACTTTAAACGTATGCTCACTTCTCAATACGAGGTGACATCATTGTAGGGCAGTATGTCCTTCGCTCTCTTTCAGAGTATATCATGCTCAACAGCAGTTCACAAAGAAACACAGGTGGCAAATAACCTGAAAAACGGTGCAACTTCATCTGTAGTAAGAAAACATATGAAGGAAAATAACATATCACATTTCTTCTTTCAAACTTACAGAAGAATTTGCTTAATGACAATCAAATTCTGGAAAGAATACAGCAAAACAAATATTCTCCCACACTACTAGTGACAAGGGTGATTCATACTTCTGATGCAGAGCAGCAATTTAGCAGCAGAAAAGAAGAACCTCAGAATACTCTATTTGTTCACCCAGTAGATCTAATTCTAAAAATTTAACCCAAGAAATTAATCTGCATTATGCCCAAAGACTGACTTAAATTAAAGGGAAAAGATGACAGGATACAGGGAATCTGAATAACAGAACACAGGTAAATTTGTATATGATCAGAGCCATGGAAAAAAATCAAATGCATCAATTTTTTTCCGTTGTGCCTAGGTAAAAATTGATTTATGTCCTATTAAGTTTCTGAGATTTAGTGTGACTTACTTTTTTTAAAGTGACAGTTCAGAAATGTAGGAAGGTTCATAGGTTTATTGAATTATGTTATAATTCTGCTATTTGCTCATCCAAACACTTCTGAGATTTGGATAACTGAAATTTATTTACTTTGATCTTAATTTATTGGAATAAAGGCATCATTTTAGGGGGAAATGTATATACATTAAAATCAAATGAAAACATACCATAACTAATTCATGTATTTGTGGTCATTTGGCAAAAACAAGCATACAAACCAACTCCAAAATACCCATCAGTTGGTTACATTGTCATAAAACAATGTCTTGAAAAAAACAGCTTTCTTTAGCAAGGTTATGGATGGAATTGTTTTTCCCAAATTCATATGTTGAAGCCCTAATGCCTGGTATCCTGGCATGTAACTATTTGCAGATAAAACCTTTGAAGAGATGATTAAGTTAAAATGAGGCCATTAAAGGTGGACCCAAACCCGATCCAACTGGAATCCTTAGACTAGAACACACGGAGACAATGTGAGACACAGACACAGAAGAAAGATGGGAGGACACAGCCAGAAGGCTGCCATTTGTAAGCCATGGAGAGGAGACTTAGGAGGAGCTAAACCTACTGACACCTCAGTTCTGAACTTTCAGTATCTAAAACTGTGAAAATAAATTTCGCATTTAAGTCATCAAGTTTGTGGCATTTTGTTATGGCAGCCCTAGCAAGCTGATACAAGGATGAATTCGACCTATCCATACCCAGGGAAATTTCAATCACTAAATATATATATAGTTATAACTTTAGTATCAAAAGACTTTATAACAATGATTCTCAAGTTATCCACAGTGAAAGACATTTTTTTTTCAATTTCAAGTTCACTGCAGACCAATAATCTGTATAATACAAAATCACATGCTTAGATGTTGCAACAAAGTCAAATTGCTATAAAAGTTGCTAAACATTCTCAAAAGTCTACTAATTTTTTCACAGACTGGTAACAAATAGTATTGGACCTGCTGGTCCATGGGCCACACTTTGAGTAAAGCTGTCATGAAGCTCATTTTGTCCAGGTCCTTTAATTACAGCTAAGAAATCGGAGGTCTTGAGAAGTTCAACCACCAACTCAGTATCACAAAGTTTGCTAGACTTCCCGACAGCAATCATGCTCCATTCCTGCCTTAAATAAGTCACCAAAATTCTGAATCCATTTCTTTTCCAGCTATGCAAATACTAGCCAAATTTTTCTGTTTGTTTCCTCCTTGGTATGTCCACTCCTGACATCACTAATGCTTAGGAAAATCATTTTGTTCAGAAATTCTACATCTTATCTCAATAAATTACCTTTTCCACCTGTGAGAGATTCTTGCCTTCTGTACAGACATCTTGTTTCCATGTACTTGAAACACATCTTATTATCAATCCTCTTGTGCAATCTTCCTTTTATTTTCTACTTTTGATTTGCCTGAGCTTTTGTACACTCTCTAAATTTATTCTGTAATCTTTCCCAGCCTCTTCTGTCCCAAATGTTTTATATCTTACATATGCCTCTTGCTCAACCTTGATTACCCTCAGCCTTCCTCCCTCATCTACATGGTCTCTGTAAAGCCTGCTTTGTGTTTATCATTCAGTAGTTTGCATAGCCCCTGGGCATATATTAATTTTTGTTCAAATGCTTGCCATTTCCTTCTGCATCCTTTACTTCCATCAACATGTCTTATTTGTTCTCAATCATCATAGTGCATATTCTTCAAAAAATTGATTCCACAGGCAGTGTTTTTTAAACATTACTCTAGAACAGTCTTATGGACTCTGTGGGAGAGGGAGAGGGTGGGAAGATTTGGGAGAATGGCATTGAAACATGTAAAATATCATGTATGAAAAAAAAATAAATAAAAATAATCTTGATGAGTATTTATTCATAACTCTAAAACTATCTCCATTTCTTGCTTGTGAGTAATAATAGTACCTGTTACCTTTTTCTAGTAGTTGTGTGTATATGTGTGTGTGCTTGTGTGTAATAGTAGCTCAGTTGTGTCCAACTCTTTGTGACCCCATAGACAATAGTCTGCCAGGCTTCTCTGTCCATGGAATTCTCCAGGCAAGAATACTGGAGTGGGTAGACATTCCTTTCTCCAGGAGATCTTCCCGGCACAGGGATTGAACCCAGCACTCTTACACTAAAGGTGAATTCTTTACCCTCTGAGCCACCACGGAAGCCTACCAGTTTTGTAGCTAACTAATTTTATGATGTTTGCCTAGTCACTTAAACCCTATAGGCCTCTCCCCTTATCTGTATTATGAAATGGATGAAATAAATAAATGGTCCCATCTAAAATTAAATTCTAAAGTCTAAATGTTTACTCTGTCCCTCATCTATCTATGAAAGAGAGAGCTCAGTCAGAACTTTTGGAATATTCTATTGCTTCTCCATCATCTACCCATCTTTCAAGGTCAGTATCAGATCTCATATCTTCATTAAGTCATCCTTAATTATCTCAGTGAAAATTTCTCCATATTATAATTTCTCATAAAGTCATGTCTTATATTGACCATTTAGACTAGATAGCGTATTAAAAAGCAGAGACATTACCTTGCCAACAAAGGTCCATCTAGTCAAGGTTATGGTTTTTCCAGTGGTGATGTGAGAGTTGGACTATAAAGAAAGCTGAGTGCCAAAGAATTGATGCTTTTGAACTGTGCTGTTGGAGAAGACTCTTGAGAGTCCCATGGACTGCAAGGAGATCCAACCAGTTCATCCTAAAGGAGATCAGTCCTGGGTGTTCATTGGAAGGACTGATGCTGAAGCTGAAACTCCAATACTTTGGCCACCTCATGCAAAGAGTTGACTCATTGGAAAAGACTCTGATGCTTGGAGGGATTGGGGGCAGGAGGAGAAGGGGACGACAGAGGATGAGATGGCTGGATGGCATCACCAACTCGATGGACATGAGTTTGAGTGAACTCTGTGAGTTGGTGATGGACAGGGAGGCCTGGCGTGCTGCGATTCATGGGGTCACAAAGAGTCAGACACGACTGAGCAACTGAACTGAACTAAACTGAGCCTTTAAGTTGCCATTCAAGAATGTATCTAAGGATATTGTCTCATCAGTGAATATTCTTTGAAGAGAATGACTATGAAATGTTACATATAGCATATATATTAGGTAAAACTATATGAAATTGCCTTTTGGTAAGTAAAAACAGTATATCAACAACTTCATTTTTCCATCACATATAAATGTTAATTAAAACTATTGAACACCAACAATTAGACATTATCCTATTGTCATATATAGTGTTTCATTTCATAGTAAATACAATCTAATGAGTTAAGGATTGTTGTTTCCATTTTACAAAGAAGAGGACTGAGGATAATGGGGTTTAAATAATTTGCCAAGATCATATAGTTCAAAATAGACAGAACCAGGA
This sequence comes from Bubalus kerabau, assembly GCF_029407905.1. Classification (NCBI taxonomy): domain Eukaryota; kingdom Metazoa; phylum Chordata; class Mammalia; order Artiodactyla; family Bovidae; genus Bubalus; species Bubalus kerabau. The sequence goes on from NC_073627.1 coordinate 123,786,164, forward strand.
TTTAGAGTTGGATCTAGCCCAATGGCACCCCACTCCAGTACTCTTGCCTGGAAAATCCCATGGATGGAGGAGCCTGGTGGGCTGTAGTCCATAGGGTCACTAAGAGTCGGACATGACTGAGCGACTTCATTTTCACTTCTCACTTTCATGCATTGGAGAAGGAAATGGCAACCCACTCCAGTGTTCTTGCCTGGAGAATCCCAGGGATGGGGGAGCCTGGTGGGCTACCCTCTATGAGGTCGCACAGAGTCGGACACGACTGAAGCAACTTAGCAGCAGCAGCAACTCTAAAGTTCTTACTTCTTCCTCAAATTTTCCAGAATACAGCACAGTAGAGGTAAATATTGACCTCCAATTTGGATTAGAGAACATTATTTTTAAAAAACACAAAATCAAACCCCTTTGAGTATCATTTGGTGTTTTGCAATGAAGAACAAACATTTATAGGTTGGTAATTTGGCTTCTGTGCTGACTGTCTCCAGAAATATGACCAAGATTTTAATTAAGTAAGCCAATAACCACTTTCCTATTGCTAAAGACCTTGAGAGAAACATAAATCAGTACTTCCCCTTCCAAAGAGTTAAATAATGAAATATTACTTTAAAATACTGTATACAGCAATTTAAAATATAAGTTGGTACGTCTGTATGTACTAACATAGGACAAAGATTCATAGTACTGAGTAGAGAAAGAATTATTGTTGAAGAACAAAATTGCAATGATTCCATTTAGAGATTTAGATAAATCTATAATGTGCCTTTGCGGTAATATGAAAGTATGTATATATCATGATTTACTTCTGAGTATTAAGAATAATATTTGAAAGGATATATAAAGTGTACAGCAAATGGCCCTTGTCTCTGGAAAATCAGAGTAGGAAAACGAAGTAAAAGGCAAGAATGTTTTCTGATTTTACTGTTTAGTCTTTTGTTTGCACCTTCTTAATAATTCTGTTCTTTTGTCTGCATCTTCTTAATAATTCTGTTCTTTTGTCTAACAAAGGAAAAAAGGAACATTCCCTCAATCATCCAATTTAATGATGAACTATCGTATCCATACGGTTCATCTAAGTTTCTTGTGTTGTAAAAAGTGCATGATTCAAGACTGACCATAACACTGAAAACTACATATGTCTATGTGAAAACTGTTATTTAATTGGCACACTATCTTTTGTCATATGTCATATTTCTCATTCCTATTTGTGGTCATTGTAGTTTTCCATTGAACAGCCAATAGTAACTCTGCCATGCTCCACACGACTTCCAAAGTGCAGAGTACAAGAGATGGACAGGAAACCCCACCAAAACCTCCCCTGGGAGCAAGACCACCTTTATTACACAGTGAGTATTAATCTGTCCTAGGGTTTTAAAGAATAAGTCCTCATAACTACATTCTCTTGTGTATTTTAATAATTCTTTTCTTTTTAAAGTTTTTATGACATGTATACTCATCATCAGCCATTTTGTGGCCTTAACAAAGCATATAACGGGTTGCTCTAAACAGATAAGTAGAATCAATAACAATCCCCATGAGAATTATTCTCTCACTGTCTAAAAATGTCCAGTCTGTTGTTGAAATAAGTGAAATTTCACCAATTAGGGAGGACCAGCTGCTAATAAGGGCCTCCTTTGAAAGTGAACTGTGAACTCTCAGACATCTATGTGAAATCACTTTCCTGAGATAAATACTTTGAAAAGCTCCAACTGGCCCACAGAGTTGTTTTTGAGATCCTGAAAGCAGTTGAGAGTCTTAGACACCTTTGATTTAGTGAGGACGTGCTTCTCAAGAGAGCCCTACAAGGGACTAACAGAAGCAGAATAAGCAACAGAAGAAAGGCTTTCAGGTAATGACCAGTTACGGCCAAATCCAGCATTGCCCTGCCTAGAGCCGGGAGGAGCGGTTCTGTTCTATCAGGGAGCCATCAGTATCAGGTGGAGACAGTGTCATCCCCAGGGTTCTGGGCATGGAACAGGCAGTTCCCTAGAGAAAGGTGATTGATGTTAACCCTTAATCTTAGCACTGGAAGCAGCAGGCAGCATGTGTATACTGACAATGGGATCTGCATGTGTGCCCAGAATATCTACTGCCAGAGCTTTGGTAAAGAAGAGGGAGAAAAAAACAGGGTAATTATGGATTTGGGCACTAAGGAAGGCAGAGGGCAGAGACTGGACTAGGCATTCTTCTCCTCATTAAGAAGTCACTGAAGGGTAAGGCCAAAGGGGGCTGGGAAGAAAATTTTAGAGAGTTCTAAAAAGAAAGTGTTACTTATTTCTTGTTGTTCAGTCGCTCAGTTGTGTCCAACTCTTTGCAACCCCATGGACTGGAGCACACCAGGCTTCCCTCTCCTTTACCATCTCCCGGAGCTTGTTCAAACTATTGTCCACTGAGCTGGTTATGCCATCTAATCATCTTATTAACTTAATTCTTAGTTAACTTGAAAATGTAAACACAGAACTTCTTTCTGTCACTGACTGGATTCTTTTTCCCCTTTTAGAAATTAAAACCTAAGAACACTAAAGAGGGAAGGATACACACCTTCTGTCATCTGTTTTGCAAGTATCAGCATAACAATCAACCTGGGACACCTTTGTGTAGTTAGGATCAACTAGACATTGCATATTCCTTATCCCCGGGGCTCTACCAGGCAGAGAGAACAGTCCTGCAATTGACTGACCTCACACTTGTGGATGCGCAGTGACCCCGCTTGAATAATGTGACACCATAAAGCACCCCCTGGAAAGAACACCTCAGCCCACTAAACCTCCTGAAAAATATCTTTCCCAGAAATATACTCTCTCCTTTCAGACCCCATGCTTTTCAGAATGATGTCAACTTATAACAGCTCCTTGACATTAATTACCACACCATCCTATAAGTTAAGCCCTCTGCAAAGCAGCTAAAGCTGTCAGGGAGGGTCCCATATTTTAATATCCACTTACCTTGAAACTAAAGTGTCCCAAAAGATACTCACTTTCAGTCACTCCTTCCTTTTCAAACATTAGGAGGTAAGTGACCCCACCGTCAAATCCACAAATTTTGATTAATTCCTTCCACTTAAAATGTTCCAATTTCTGCCAAGGTATGTGGTCTACAGACTGACAGCCTCATTAAGAGCTTATTCAAGGGCTTGATTATACAGTTTGGGAAGTTTCTTGAGCCCTGGCAGTCTGAGGTATAGAATCTCCCTCCCATCTGCCCACTGCAGTAGCCTGTCTGATACCCAAAGGTGAATAGATTTCAGATTTCAGTAAAGTCAGTTCTCAGCCTGCACACAAGTTTTAGAAGCACCAGTTTCTGTCCTTAAGCATTCTCTCCAGGAGCACTGACATGCCTGCCCCATGTCACTTCTTCATAAGGGCTTCTCAGGGCTGAACAGAAGCAGAGGGCTCCACAGGCCCATGAAGGAAATGTGTGCTCAGAATCCTTGTCTGGAACCGTGTCCCAAGGATGTTCCTATTAGTCAAAGCCAAAGATCAAAGACAGAGAATAAATGTAACTCACTCACTATGAATTTCTGAACAGGGTAAATGAGGACAGAGGCCTATAAGAGAAGCACTATATTACTATCTACAAAGCATACCTTGTACCCCACTGACAAGCTTCCTCTTCAGTGGGAGCCAGGAAATGACCACAATCATTTAACACTGCTAAGCTGAAGTTGTAGTCTTCCCTCCTAAGTAATTTGGTTCCTCCATGTTTCTTTGGGGTCAGTTATTTGGAAATTGGAAAGTACTTTTCTAGTAAAACCATGTCAGTATGTTACTTAAGGTCTTAAAATAACTTGCCATCATCCTTTTAACCATGTCACTGTCGATGCTATCAACCTTTGGGAATTAACCTTCAATCCCAACAACAAATTATTACCCACATTTTCAGATTTAAAAAACAAACAAGCAAAAGCTGAGACATAAAGAGATAATCTTCCCAAAATCACACAGTTAAAAAATAAGACTAAGCTAACATTGAAGTTAGGATTTGTCTAATCCTGTAGGAGAACTAATAACCATGATGCTCTACCCTCTCTTAAAATTAGTACTAAGAAAATTACCCTCCCAATAGGACTAGAGTGTCCACCACATATAAGGATGTCTGATGAAAAATGAATTGATTTCCACTTTGAAATGCCCAAGCCCCACATTCTTCTGATATTATCTCTAGAGTGAGAACAAAACCTCTCTTCCAAATTCTTCACAGTCCAACCCATTCCAGTCTCAGATCAGTAGCCATCTCTCTATAATACTTCCCTAACCCCCTGCCCTGCTCATCAGACCAGGTTGCAGGGCCCACCTTTGTCCTTCACTCTTCTCTGGACTTACCTGGCCATGCTTACCCACTGTATTATAAGCATCTCTCCCTTTTTTGTCTCTTCATTGGACTGTGTGCTTCCTGACAGCAGGGGCTGTGTGCTGTTTTTTTATTTGATCCCCAGTGACATATCTAGCAATGTACCACCTCTAACTGACTGGTCTTAATGGGTGAATGTTCCAAGGAGGTTGGGGAATCAGATGAGTGTGGGTACTAGCGTCTCCTGGAAGCCTTCTCCCCTAGGGATCCTGTTTGGTCCTAGATGGTCAGATTCCTTCTTTGCTTCTCAGACTCAAAGACCAATCTAAATCACTCCCATTGATATCCCTATACTAGCAAGGTTTTCCCACTCCCCTCTGTACCCTGTGGAAGGGTTACTGCAGCAGAGGAAAAGAGAACAGGAGGTGCCACACTGTCTCTTAAATGTCTCCACGTCATCTGTTAGAATTAGTCACATCACTCTGCCTCGGCACCGAGGGAGCTGGGAAGTCCAGCCTCCCCACATGCCTACAAAAAAGAGAACTGGAAATGGGTAACCAGCACTGATGAAGCCTACCATAATCCAGAACCCAGACCTTTTCCTTCTTGGTTTGTTTTGACTCTGCAACCTAATCTTTAGATTACTTTTCAGAAAGTTAGGTAGCTACCAGCTGAAGAAACTTTCTTATTTGTTGAAAAACATAGAGGCAGCATGTATCCACCTTGCTTCCTTCTTAAATAAATTACTATGATGGATATTTCCTCATAGAATTGAGAAGAAAAACCTTAAGTTAAAAGACTGGAACTGGTCCTTGACTGAGGTATTGAGAGGTCACTGAGAATACAAGTATCACAGAGTAATGAAGTGCTTGGAGTCACCTGACTAGGACAGCCACTTTAATAAAAGGAAAAAAAATCACGAGTGATTTAATCTCATATAGCACTTTAGCACTTACAAAGCTTTTTTTTAATGGGGGTGGGGGCATAAGGTATGATTTTTTATTGTGATAAAATAGAAATAACATAATATTTACCATTCAGACCTTTTTAAAGCATACAGTGTAGTAGCACTAAGTACCTTCAAGACATTGCACAACCTTCAAGACATTGGACAGTATCTAGTTTCAGAACTTTTTCATCAATCCAAATGGAAACCTCTGTCCATTAAACACTGTCCATTCCCCCTCTCCCTAGACCCTAAAAACCCTGAGTCTTCTTTATATCCCTATAGATTTTCCTATTCTGGATATTTAACAGAAGTGGAAGTGATATATTAATAATATGTGGTGCTTTTGTTTTGTTTTGTTGCTGACTCCTTTTATTTAGCATATTTTCAAGATTTATCCATGCCGTATCATGTACTAGCACTTCATTCATTTTTGTTGCTGGACAGTACTCTGTTGTATGGATATATCGCATTTATTTACTTATTTATCACCTGATGGACATTTGGGCTGTTTCCTCTTTTGGCTGTTGTGAATAGACTTGCTACAAACATTCACAGGCAAGGTTTTATTTGAACACCTATTTTTCTACTGTCTTGGGCACACATCTAAGAGTGGAATTGCTGAGTCATACATTAACTCTATGCTTATTTGTTGAAGACTCTGTAAGCTTTTTAACATTCATTATTATATTTAATCTTCCCAGCATCCCTGTGTAATGTACTACTATCTCCATTTTACAAATGAGGGACGTTCAAAGGCATTAAGTGAATCACCAAACTAAGCCTTGATTTACCCTCCTATAATAAGCACTTCATAAGACCACAGTGAAAACCAAAATGAGACAGATTTATATCTAGATATATTTTCCTCCACCTTAAAAATACGATGAGTCTTAAAATAGAACATTCCATAACAGTGATAGAATATCACAGACTCCAGGATAAGAGAAATCCTCCTTAGCTTCTCTCTTCTCTTGCATGCATCATCAGTTTAATATTTAGGTCACTGGTTTTATAGGCTTCGAGAAGCTCTACCACATAGAGCTTATATAGAAAGTTTCAGAAAATGAAAAACACTTTAAATTAAAGCTAGGCCTGTTGTGATTTTATATACATGAAGATGACTCTTTCCTTTCAAAGACAGAGAAGTGGTGGTGTGACTACATGAGTTGGGATGTACATAATGTCACAAAATGGCAAACACAATGATATGAGAGATAGAGGAGAGAAGTGGGGATATCAGAACTCAGGGAATAGAACTTCCTCTTGCCTTCTTTTTTTTTTTTTTTTTAATTTTATTTTATTTTTAAACTTTACATAACTGTATTAGATTTGCCAAATATCAAAATGAATCCGCCACAGGTATACATGTGTTCCCCATCCTGAACCCTCCTCCCTCCTCCCTCCCCATTCCATCCCTCTGGGTCGTCCCAGTGCACCAGCCCCAAGCATCCAGTATCGTGCATCGAACCTGGACTGGCAACTCATTTCATACATGATATTTTACATGTTTCAATGCCATTCTCCCAAATCTTCCCACCCTCTCCCTCTCCCACAGAGTCCATAAGACTGTTCTATACATCAGTGTCTCTTTTGCTGTCTCGTACACAGGGTTATTGTTACCATCTTTCTAAATTCCATATATATGCGTTAGTATACTGTATTGGTGTTTTTCTTTCTGGCTTACTTCACTCTGTATAATAGGCTCCAGTTTCATCCACCTCATTAGAACTGATTCAAATGTATTCTTTTTAATGGCTGAATAATACTCCATTGTGTATATGTACCACAGCTTTCTTATCCATTCATCTGCTGATGGACATCTAGGTTGCTTCCATGTCCTGGCTATTATAAACAGTGCTGCGATGAACATTGGGGTACTCGTGTCTCTTTCCCTTCTGGTTTTCTCAGTGTGTATGCCCAGCAGTGGGATTGCTGGATCATAAGGCATGTCTATTTCCAGTTTTTTAAGGAATCTCCACACTGTTCTCCATAGTGGCTGCACTAGTTTGCATTCCCACCAACAGTGTAAGAGGGTTCCCTTTTCTCCACACCCTCTCCAGCATTTATTACTTGTAGACTTTTGGATTGCAGCCATTCTGACTGGTGTGAAATGGTACCTCATAGTGGTTTTGATTTGCATTTCTCTGATAATGAGTGATGTTGAGCATCTTTTCATGTGTTTGTTAGCCATCTTTATGTCTTCTTTGGAGAAATGTCTATTTAGTTCTTTGGCCCATTTTTTGATTGGGTCATTTATTTTTCTGGAGTTGAGCTGTAGGAGTTGCTTGTATATTCTCGAGATTAGTTGTTTGTCAGTTGCTTCATTTGCTATTATCTTCTCCCATTCTGAAGGCTGTCTTTTCACCTTGCTAATAGTTTCCTTTGATGTGCAGAAGCTTTTAAGGTTAATTAGGTCCCATTTGTTTATTTTTGCTTTTATTTCCAATATTCTGGGAGGTGGGTCATACCTCTTGCCTTCTTGCAGTGCAAAGACAGTGGCTGAAAACTCCTGAGTCACTTCTGAAATCTGCCATTTAAACATATGGATAGTTTGGATGATCCGGCTCAAAATCATCCATTTCTGAACACTGTCTCCTTCTCAGGGTCACATTGGTAGTGGGCTGGGGATCTAGAAGCCAGGTGTACACTTTGGGTCCCCAACTGCTGGCCTGTTAGCTGGAACTGAGGCAGCCTGGGCCAGTCAAATTCTGTTGTCTGGAAACTTGGAATTGGAATTCAGAAAATAGTTAAGCTCTGGATAGCCAAGACTATAATGTGAAAACTGGGCTGTGGAATAACCATTTTCAGCCCTGCAGGTAAAGGAGCAGTCTTTTAAAAAGTACACAGAGACACAGAGAATCGACTGAACCAGTGGCACAAAAATAAAGAGATCAAGAGCAAAAGAAAGAGACAGAGGGCACTGTCTGATTTCTAGACCCACTCCCTTCTTGAAGACTTAGGATTCTGTGAGAACCCCTGTACTCTTGTCATAAACACCATTTGGTTTAAGCTAGTTGGCAGACTGGCCAGCTGTTACCAAGCCAACCCCTTTCATTCAGGGCACACAGACAAATTCCATTCCCAGAATTCACTGCAGTTAGTTGTGGTCATGTGACCGGGCCCTGAATAATAAAATGGGAGAGGAAGTGATATTCTCTACTTTCAGAACTGGCAATAAAACCTCCCCTGTGATTCTCCACTAGCACTCTTGCCTCATAGGCCAGTTAAAAGTCAACACTAGGGACAATAGCAGAAGTCTCCTGTTGACAATGTCAGCACCTCCTTAGCCTGAGGTCCTAAAAGAATGCTTGGAGCAGCCAAGCCACTCTCACCAAGTAGACTTTACAAGCTCAAAGAAAAAATTCACCTTATGTTAAGATTTTACAGAGATTTCAGGCTCTAAGTGACATAATATCAAGCTTTATCTGAACAAATACAAGGCAGTTTCTTGTATACAAATACAAGTAGGTTTTTTTGAAACCTGCCATCGAAGAATCTTAAAACATCACACCTCCAGCATATCGCTTCTATTCAGTTGCTGTTTGTTAAAAAGGCTGAAGACCTTGGAAGAAACAGCTTGTGTGCCAGGCTCTGAAGCTTGCAGCAGAGGGCAGAGGTAAAGGACTCAATCCATAGAACGCCAAACAAGGCTAGCTCAGGTGACATCACACATACCTCTATTTGGACAGATATCCTTTGAATGCTCTACCAGTTCTGAGAGTAATCAGCCACCCTCTCAGTCTCCCTATGGCTGTGCAAGTTAAAAGCAAGGGCTTTTCATGTAGAAACTTTGTGTTTCTGTTGAAGTCAGTACTGAAACATGTTTCCTTTCCAAATGACTCAGGCAGGTTTTCAAGATGGTCCATCCAATAACAATCTGCTCACTTACTGGAGTTCTAGAAAGGACTGACCAAAGAAAATGGCTTTATCAAAGAGCTATATTGACAGCTGATGTGCCTCTAACTATTTTGGAAGACATTCTTGAAAACAACAGTTCTATATGTGCAGTACGCAATGGCAACCCACTCCAGTACTCTTGCCTGGCAAATCCCATGGACGGAGGAGCCTGGTAGGCTGCAGTCCATGGGGTCGCTAGGAGTCGGACACAACTGAGTGACATCATTTTCACTTTTCACTTTCATGCATTGGAGAAGGAAATGGCAACCCACTCCAGTGTTCTTGCCTGGAGAATCCCAGGGACGGCGGAGCCTTGTGGGCTGCCATCTATGGGGTCTCACAGAGTCAGACACGACTGAAGTGACTTAGCAGCAGCACCATGAATTCCTATTCTATCCCTGGGAGCAGTAACTCCTGTGGAAGAGAAAATGTAATGGATTTCGCAGGGTTATTAACTTGGGCAAACTCTGAGAGATAGTGAGGGACAGGGACCCCTGGTGAGCTACCATCCATGGGGTCATGAAGAGTTGGACACAACTGAGCAACTGAACAACAACAGGGCTATTAACAACAAGAGGACATAGAAGGCAGATCTTCTTGACATTATTTTACAAACCTAAGTGGCTTTCTGTACAAAAAAAAAATGTCTCTAGAAAAAATGTATTAAGTGCAGTGGAGCTCACTTCAAGACCAAGGGCTTGCTTTAAAAGGCATGTAGTTTTTGTAACATTTAAACTAACAGTCTTTGTTGTCTATAATATGTGTAAGATTGAAGGTGTGAGAGCTTCAATTCAGGGAAAGCAATGAAAACATCTCACTTTTAGGTAATTTTATCAGTCTTTTAAGAACAGGGGAAAACTCCAAAATGTGGAAAATATTCAACATTAGGAACCTATTTAGGCATCTGTTCTTTAGCAGTTGGGCCAAGACCCTGGGAGATTCTGAGCACATAAAATCAATCACCATCATCCCAACTGCAGCAGCCCCTTTCTCCAACTCTTTGGAAGTCCTACTTCACCCAAAATACACCACTTTTTTTGCTCACATTAAAATTCCACACAATTTACAAGCTAAGTATATGGAATACTGAAATCAGATTGATTTTATTCTTTGCAGCCAAAGATGAAGAAGCTCTATACAGTCAGCAAAAACAAGACCGGGAGCTGACTATGGCTCTGACCATGAACTCCTTATTGTCAAATTCAGACTTAAATTGAAGAAAGTAGGGAAAACCACTAGACCATTCAGGTATGACCTAAATCAAATCCATCATGATTAAGCAGTGGGAGTGAAAAATAAATTCAAGGATTAGATCTGATAGACAGAGTGCCTAAAGAACTATGGACAGATGTCCATGACATTGTACAGGAGACAGGGAGCAAGAAAAAGAAATGCAAAAAGGCAAAATGATTATCTGAAGAGGCCTTACAAATAGCTGGGAAAAGAAGGGAAGCAAAAGGCAAAGGAGAAAGCAAAGATATACCCATCTGAATGCAGAGTTCCAAAGAATAGCAAGGAGAGATAAGAAAGCCTTCCTCAGTGATCAATGCAAAGAAATAGAAGAAAACAACAGAATGGGAAAGACTAGAGATCACTTCAAGAAAATTAGAGATACCAAGGGAACATTTCATGCAAAGATGGGCTCGATAAAGGACAGAAATTATATGGGCCTAACAGAAGCAGAAGATATTAAGAAGAGGTGGCAAGAATACACAGAAGAACTATACAAAAAAGATCTTCACAACCCAGATAAACACGATGGTGTGATCACTCACCTAGAGCCAGACATCCTGGAATGGGAAGTCAAGTGGGCCTCAGGAAGCATCACTACGAACAAAGCTGGTGGAAGTGATGGAATTCCAGTTGAGCCATTTCAAATCCTGAAAGATGATGCTGTGAAAGTGCTTCACTCCATATGCCAGCAAATTTGGAAAACTCAGCAGTGGCCATGGGACTGGAAAAGGTCAGTTTTTATTCCAATCCCAAAGAAAGGCAATGCCAAAGAATGCTCAACTACCACACATTTGCACTCATCTCACACTCTAGTAAAGTAATGCTCAAAATTCTCCAAACCAGGCTTCAGCAATATGTGAACTGTGAACTTCCAGATGTTCAAGATGGATTTTGCAAAAGCAGAGGAACCAGAGATCAAATTGCCAACATCCATGGGATCATCAAAAAAGTGAGAGAGTTCCAGAAAAACATCTACGTTTGCTTTATTGACTATAGCAAAGCCTTTGACTGTGTGGATCACAACCAACTGTGGAAAATTCTTAGAGATGGGAACTCCAGACTACCTGATCTGCCTCTTGAGAAATGTGTCTGCAGGTCAAGAAGTAACAGTGAGAACTGGACATGGAACAGCAGACTGGTTACACATCAGGAAAGGAGTACATCAAGGCTGTATATTGTCACCCTGGTTATTTAACTAATATGCAGAATATATCATGAGAAACGCTGGACTAGATGAAGCCCAAGCTGGATCCAGATTGCAGCAAGAAATATCAATAACCTCAAATATGCAGATGACACCACCCTTATGGCAGAGAGCAAAGAAGAACTAAAGAGCTTATTGATGAAAGTGAAAGAAGAGAGTGAAAAAGTTGGCTTAAAACTCAACTTTCAGAAAACTAATATCATGACATCTGGCCCCCTCACTTTATGGCAAATAGACAGGGAAACAATGGAAACAGTGACAGACTTTATTTGGGGGGGCTCCAAAATCACTGCAGATGGTGACTGCAGCCATGAAATTAAAAGCTGCTTGCTCCTTGGAAGAAAAGCTATGACCAACCTAGACAGCATATTTAAAAAAGAGACATTACTTTGCCGACAAAGGTCTGTCTAGTCAAAGCTATGGTTTTTCCAGGAGTCATGTATGGATATGAGAATTGGACTATAAAGAAAGCTGAGCACCAAAGAACTGATGCACCTGAACTGTGGTGTTGGAAGAGACTCTTGAGAGTCCCTTGGACTGCAAGGAGATCCAACCAGTCCACCCTAAAGGGAATCAGTCCTGAATATTCATTGGAAGGACTGGTGCTGAAGCTGAAACTCTAATACTTTGGCCACGTGATGCGAAGAACTGACTCATTGGAAAAGACCCTGATGCTGGGAAAGATTGAAGGTGGGAGGAGAAGGGGATGACAGAGGATGAGATAGTTGGATGGCATCACTGACTCAATGGACATGAGTTTGAGTAAACTCCACGTGTTGGTGATGGACAGGGAGGCCTGGCGAGCTGCAGTCCATGGGGATCCAAAAAGTCGGACATGACTGAGTGACTGAACTGAAGTATATGGAAGATCAAAAAGTTAAAAAAAATGTGGCCCTCCATATCCCTGGAAGAATCTCTGTCCTTGGAGACATGTGGTGGTAGAACGAAGTATAATTTCTTCAACACCTTTTATCATATCTCTTATCATAGTCCACAAATGGGGAATGCATGAAATGAAAGAAGCCTCAACAAGACTACTCAATCTTCAGTGTCCTTTAATATTTACCTTAGAAGACACAAATAACCTCATATAATTCTTTCATTGAGTATTCACAAGAAGACTTGAAATAAAAACTGTAATTTTTATTTATAAAGATTAGACTAGAAGAAGTGTAAAAAGGTTAACTATACAGTAACTATCAAAGAGAGAGATTTCGGCTTTCAGAACAAGGCTCATTCTGTTGTTCCACATGCTCTTTCTAATGCTCACACTTGTTGATCTACTATGATTTTTACCCACAGGACTTTAAGACTAGGAAAATATCACTGGCATTCCTTAGAACCTTATAGACAAAGTAGAAAAATGTGGATAAGGGTACAGACAGTATATTTATAGCTGACTCTACAACCTCCTCCAAAGGTTGCTAACAGTAATCAACTGCAGTCAATGACAAACAAGGAGGTCCACTCTCTGCCAAAGTCCTGATTCCTACTTACCAACTGCTTGTGATGAATATATCAAATGGGTGCTCAATGAATTTCTTGGTTAACAAAACAGTCTCAATGACTAACAGATTAGGTGGCAAGGCCAGAGCAGGCATGGTATTCAAATTCCTTGCCTATGCCCTGTGTTCTTACCAACTGGGAACTGGTCCTATGGCTAGTCAAGTAACTTTACACTACCTGCTGCTGGTTGGAGCAAGGAGAAACAACTGATTCAAGTTGTATCAATCTTGTGTCAAATCTTCCTATACTCGGAACTGGAGTAGGGATCATATTGCTTAGCTGAGTGTCCTGGTCTGAAAGTAACACAGACCCAGGGGCTGCAGGTAGTTTGAAGATGGCTAGGATGGGTCTTTGGAAAATTAAATGGAAGAAATGTTCTATAAAAAAGTAAAATGCGAAGTGAATTTCAGGAAAGAAGTCATATGATACCTGACCAAGGGAGGTGGGAAGTGACCAAGGCCTTCCTTGTCACTGAAGTTTATACTTCCAGCTCCAGTTTCTCATGACCCTCAGCTGTGATTTCTGCCCTTGAATTCTATGAAACATTCCTGATCATAAACCTTCTTTCACTTAGACTGAGTGAGGAGGTTCTGATCCTTATAAACAACCAACCAAAGGATTATTCAAATTCATGATTATATTTAAATCCTTCTCCCTTTGTAGGAGGAAAAAAGATATAAAACCCTGACAGCCCACAGTCTTCAGAACAGCATCCTGGGCACAAACCTCTCAACCTCTGTGTCCTGTTGCTTCTCAGAACCTAGAAAATGAAATGATTCCTCCCTCTGCGATATTACGTTTACTGAGTGACACTTTCATACAAAGTGCTCTTTGAGTCCTTACAAAGCCTGAGAGTCAAGAATGTTTTGAGTTTGCTGTAGATTGTATTATTGTTTTAGTGCATGCTTGTTTAAAAGTATGTTTATACTTCTGTCTGAGTGACTCATTGTAATGAGGTTGTGGGAGATGTACTATAACCACTTACCTCTTATCACTCAAAGTCATCGGTATCGACCACAGAGAATACAGTAATTGTGAGTAGGCTTGGTTAAATGTGAAACTCTGGATGTATCAGAAAAATGAAAGGGGGTTGGGAGGGCAGACCTTTCTCCTTCTGAGTTGCCTCAGGCAATAGACCTATTACTACATGGCTGCAGCTGACTTTATCTCCAAAAAAAAAAAAAATCTCTGAAATGAACAGAGCAGTCTAAAAACAAAATGGCCTCCAAGTGAATTCTTCCCGTCACTGTAGATACAGAAGCCAAAAATCTTCTCACCAGACAGATGGCAAAGGAGATCCTTGCAAGAACAGGATCCCTAAATTATCCCACTTTTGCAATTTAGGAAACAGTAAGCTGTCTTAGAAACCCACCCCAACTTTTCTTACTTTTGACTGCCTTTCACTGAGCACCCTTAAGTAATACTTCATTTAACCATCACAATGATCTTCTGAGGTAGATATTGTTATAACTCCCACCTTATCTGTAAGTAATATAAGGTTTTCATAGGTTACATACATTCCCCAGAATTTTCCAATGACCAAGCAGCAGAACCAACACTTCAACCCAGATTCCTACCCATTGCTCATTCAAGCACTCAGAACTTTACTGTATCATGGGTTATCTTACACCAACAGCACTGTAGCTTGTTAGAAATTCAGATTCTCAGGCCTTACTCCAGAACTTTCTAAATAAGAATCTGCACTTTGACAAGATCCCTGGTGATTTGCACGCACAAGAAAGTTTCAGAAGCCCTAACTTTAAAAAATCTATGTTTTAATTGCTCCCAAGGCACTGCTGCTGCTGCTACTGCTAAGTCGCTTCAGTCGTGTCGGATTCTGTGTGACCCCAGAGATGGCAGCCCACCAGGCTCCGCCATCCCTGGGATTCTCCAGGCAAGAACACTGGAGTGGGTTGCCATTTCCTTCTCCAATGCATGAAAGTAAAAAGTGAAAGTGAAGTCACTCAGTCATGTCCTAGTGACCCCATGGACTGCAGCCTACCAGGCTCCTCCGTCCATGGGATTTTGCAGGCAAGAGTACTGGAGTGGGGTGCCAAAGGCACTACTAGCCATTAAACCTACCCCATCCATTAGAGCTTCCCTGATGGCTCAGATGGTAAAGAACCCACCTGCAATGCAGGAGACCCAGGTTCGATCCCTGGGTCAGGAAGATCCCATGGAAAAGGGAATGGCAACCCACTCCAGTATTCTTGCCTGAAGAATCCCATGGACAGAGGAACCTGGCAGACTACAATCCATCGGTTCACAAAGATCCATCGGACACAACTGAAGCTACTAAGACATTATGGTCCATTCTATCCCTGTGCTATGCTCAGTTGCTCAGTCATGTCTGACTCTTTGTGACCCCATGGACTGTAGCCCACCATGCTCCTCTGTCCATGGGGATTCTTTAGACAAGAATACTGGAGTGAGTTGCCATGCGCTCCCCTCCAGGGGATCTTCCCAACCCAGGGATCAAACCCAGGCCTCCCACACTGCAGGCAGATTCCTTACCATCTGAGTCACCAGGGAAGCACATGAATACTGGAGTGGGTAGCCTATCCCTTCTCCAAAGGATCTTCCCAACCCAAGAATCAAACTGGGGTCTCCTGCATTGCATGCAGATTCTTTACCAGCTGAGCTACCAGGGAAGCCCATTCTATCCCTGGGCCTCATCTAAATGGGCAATATATATATGACTCATCTTCTCACTCTTATTTACTCTATTAGTTATGATTTTTCTGTATTTCCTTCTGCTTTGACATTTTGAGGTCTTGCTGACACAGGAAGGGATTACCCTTCCCAGGGTTGGCTAAATCCTAGTGAAGTAAGCACTTGCCCAAGAGCATGCTCTTCAAAAGCAAACCAGCCTCCAGAGGCCCTGGCCCCTACCACTTCCTTTATCAGACCCTCAACAGGGCTCTCATATGCCAAGATACTCTCCACCCATCCTAACCACCCTAGTGCTAGGTATCAGACAAGTAGGAGAAGCCAGAGTCTGTTGAGATGATTCAAACTAGTTAATCCTAAGCCTGTCTTCTCTGTCTCATCTTGCTTTTCCCACAGAAATCACCAGAAAGGCACTTGTCCATGTTTCCCCTCACTTTCCCTCCTGACCGATCCCATGGCTTTCCCAGGTCACCCTGTGTAACATGGCATGCCTTCTGTTTCCAGGGAACTGTAAGTACACAAATTTCTTCATGACATTTCCATGTCTGCATGTGTTACCATATCTGATCAAAACAAATCTTGGACACATTTTAAAAAGGCATACCTTGGAGATTCTATAGGTTTGGTTTCAACTACTGCAAAAAAGCAAATATCACAATAAAGAGGGTCATACAAGGTTATTGGTTTCTCATATAAGCATATAAAAATTATGCCTACACTATGCTGTAGTCTATTAGGTATGCAATAGTATTTTGTCTAAGAAAAACAAAGGGTACGTTTCTTAAATAAAAAACACTTTACTGCTAAAAAATACTAACCATCATCTAAGCCACCTTCAGTGAACCAACAGTTTTGCCTTAGCAACATCAGAAATTACTGATCACAGAACACTGTCACAACTACATTAATAATGAAAACAATAAATATTGCAAGAATTAGCAAAATGTGACAAGGGACACAAAGTGAGCAAACGCTATTGAAAAATGGCAGCGGTGTCCATCACTTCCACAAGTTTGCTTATCCCCCTTAGTGATCCTTCCTTCTGCGTCCTGATCCCTTCCAAAACCACTGATCTGCTTTCTGTTACCATAGATTAGTTGATTTTCTAGACTTTCATAAATATAAAAGAATCACCGAGCAAGTACTCTTTTTTATTATGGCAAAATATGCATGACATAAAATGTACCATTTTAACCTTTTTTGACTGTATATTCACACTGCTGTGCAAATGTGTACTGTTTTTTGACTTTCTTTCATTCAGCATGTTTTGAAATTCATTCAGGTGTGATGGTTCACTCCTTTATCACAGAAGAGTATTCCATTGTATGACTATACCATGATTTATTTATTCACCTATTGATGGACATTTTGATTGTTACCAGTTTGAGGCTGTTTGTAAATAAAGCTGCTATAAATATTCATGTATAAATCTTTGTAAAGGTAATTTTCTATTTCTCCTGGGCAAGTACCTAGGGGTGTGATGGCTGGGTATATTTAACTTCATAAGAAATTGCCTGTTTTGAAAAGTGGGTATAGCATCTTACATTCTCACCTATGGTATATGAGAGTTCCAGTTTCTAAATATCCTTGCTAATACTTTGTATGGTCAGATGTTTCTTTGAGCCATTCAAATAGTTGTATGGTGGCATCTCATTGTGGTTAAATCACTTGAAAACAGTACTATGCTTTCAGGTCTTGCTTTTAAGAATTGTTAGGTAGGAAGTTATAGTTACCAAAGGGGAAAGATATGACAGGATAAATTAGGAGTTTGGGATTAACATACACACACTGCTAAGCTAAGTTGCTTCAGTCGTGTCTGACTCTGCGACCACATAGACGGCAGCCCACCAGGCTCCCCTGTCCCTGGGATTCTCCAGGCAAGAACACTGGAGTGGGTTGCCATTTCCTTCTCCAATGCATGAAAGTGAAAAGTGAAAGTCAACTTGCTCAGTCGTGTCCTACTCTTCATGACCCCATGGACTGTAGCCTACCAGGCTCCTCCATCCATGGGATTTTCCAGGCAAGAGTACTGGAGTGGGGTGCCATTGCCTTCTCCATACACACACTACTATATATAAATTAGATAACCAACAAGGACCTACTATATAGCACAAGGAACTAAATTCCATATTTTATAATAACTTATAAGGGATAAGAATTTGAAATATATATATAGTACAAAAGATATATTTATATGTGTGTGGGTTAATCACTTAGTCATGTGTGACTCTATGCAACCACATGGACTGTAGCCTGCTAGGCTTCTCTGTCCATAGAATTCTCCAGGCAAGATACTGGAGTGGGTTGCCATTTCTTCCTCCAGAGGGTCTTCCCAACCTTGGGATCAAACCTGGGTCTCCTGCATTGACAGGCGGATTCTTTACCATCTGACCCATCCGGGAAGCCCATTATATATGTATAACTGGATCACATTGCTGTGTATCTAAAACTAACACAATATTGTAAATCAACTATATTTGAATAAAAAAAAATTTTTTTTTAATCTGTAGGTGAGACCAGAGTATTTATCAGTCTAATGGTTCCCCTCAATATGTCAGAAAATTTGGAAAACTCAGCTTTGGCCACAGGACTGCAAAAGGTCAATTTTCATTCCAATCTCAAAGAAAGGCAATGCCAAAGAATGCTCAAACTACTGCACAATTGCACTCATCTCACACACTAGTAAAGTAACCCTCAAAATTCTGCAAACCAGCCTTCAGCAATATGTGAACTTCAAGATGTTCAAGCTGGTTTTAGAAAAGGCAGAGGAGGCAGAGATCTAATTGCCAACATCCGCTGGATCATCAAAAAAGCTAGAGAGTTCCAGAAAAACATCTATTTCTGCTTTGTTGACTATGCCAAAGCCTTTGACTGTGTGGATCACAATAAACTGTGGAAAATTCTGACAGAGATGGGAATACCAGACCACCTGACTTGCCTCTTGAGAAACCTGTATGCATGTCAGGAAGCAATAGTTAGAACTGGACATGGAACAACATACTGGTTCCAAATAGGAAAAGGAGTACGTCAAGGCTGTATATTGTCACCCTGCTTATTTAACTTATATGCAGAGTACATCATGAGAAACGCTTTTCTGGATGAAGCACAAGCTGGAATCAAGAATTCTGGGAGAAATATCAATCACCTCAGATATGCAGATGACACCACCCTTATGGCAGAAAGTGAAGAGGAACTCAAAAGCCTCTTGATGAAAGTGAAAAAGGAGAGTGAAAAAGTTGGCTTAAAGCTCAACATTCAGAAAATGAAGATCATGGCATCCAGTCCCATCACTTCATGTCAAATAGATGGGGAAACAGTGGAAACAGTGGCTGACTTTATTTTTCTGGGCTCAAAATCACTTCATATGGTGATTGCAGCCATGAAATTAAAAGATGCTTACTCCTTGGAAGGAAAGTTATGACCAACCTAGATAGCATATTAAAAAGCAGAGAGATTACTTTGTCAACAAAGATCCATCTAGTCAAGGCTATTGTTTTTCCAGTGGTCATGTATGGATGTGAGAGTTGGACTATAAAGAAAGCTGAGTGCCGAAGAATTGATGCTTTGAACTGTGGTATTGGAGAAGACTCTTGAGTGTTGCTTGGACTGCAAGGAGATCCAACCAGTCTATCCTAAAGGAGATCAGTCCTGAGTGTTCATTGGAAGGACTGATGTTGAAGCTGAAACTCCAATACTTTGACCACCTGATGCGAAGAGCTGACTCATTAGAAAAGACCCTGATGCTGGGAAAGGTTGAGGGCAGGAGGAGAAGGGGACAACAGAGGATGAGATGGTTGGATGGCATCACCGACTCAATGGACACAAGTTTGGGTAAACTCCAGGAGTTGGTGATGGACAGGGAGGCCTGGTGTGCTGCGATTCATAGGGTCTCAAATAGTTGGACACGACTGAGTGACTGAACTGAACTGAATGGTTCCGCATCACTGGGCCTTCTGAAGGCTCTATTTAAAGCCTCATAGAACATGAGATTTTCCAGGGAGGTTGGTGGGAACAGATACTATTCCCAGCCTCCCAGGAGGGAGAGTAAAACTAATCCCTTTTATCCCATCTTGGCAGGAAACTGAAGACTTCAACTGGTTTTTTTACCTTCTTATTTAGCAGTTTAGGTCAAGTAGATTCAAACCTCACTTTGGAAAGTAAGAATCAGAGCCTCCAATTTTCTTGAGTATTTGACCAAAACAAAACAGATTATCTCATTTAACATGTTACTGCATACACAATGGATAGATTCTGCTATGTTTTGTTTAGCTGAGTTTCCACAAATAATTTCACATGACCACATTTCAAGGTGATGATTCTCTAGCTAATGTTGATGAACTATGTACATCCAGTTTATTCTGGCCTGTAACTTCCCAAGGTGTATTCTTTATGCTCTTACATGTACAGTGATTCCAAAATACATGTAAGACTTACAATTCAAACTTAGATGAAACTAGAGTTATAAAAAGTAAATCTTAAATCAGAGTAGAAGCAAAGCATAGTGAAGGACATATGCTTCTAGAGTCATTCAGGCCTGGATTTGAATCCTGGTTCTTCACTACTAGTGTGTCAAGTTGAGTATACTTGGCTCTTCACTTATTAGGGTGTCTGAGCTGCCAAGAAAGCAAGCTGAATTCAAATGATGGAAACAGGTTCAAAATTAGCTAGTCAAATATGATGACAGAATGCAACACATTGTTTCCATATAATGTATATAATGCATTTACACATAGCATATATAATATTGTAAGTAATTAAGATATAAAATTATATTTTAAGAATTATTATATTACTATACAGTGGAATGGCTTATGATAGAGTCCACAGTATGTAAGAATATGGACAGAACTTCCAGATGAGAAGTTCTAGATCTGTAGATTCAAATATAGGAGTGAACCAAAGGCACTACAGCAGTTTCAATTCTTCTTTCTTTTAATTAAGAACAAATGAAAGATTATTAGATAAAATGGTCACAAGAAATCATCTGTCATTACTACACACTCTTTGTATTTGAATATCTGGATCATAAAATTCCTCAAGCCTTTTTCCCCCTAATGTGACTGTCCTAACAGTTTCCTTTGTTTATTTTCCCATCTGTAGAATGGGAACAACAAGAGTGCAGAATGCCACCATTATGTAGATCCAAAAAAGTCTTCTTATAAAGCACTTATCATGGTACTCCAATATTCATGCAATAGTACTTTGGATCAAGGCAAGAAAAGCTTAAAAGTTCTCTCAGTGTGGTGATCATAAGTTACGGAGGTGGTGGTTTAGTCCCTAAGTCATGTCCAACTTTTGCCATCCCATGGACTATAGTCAGGCAGGCTCCTCTGTCCATGGGATTTCCCAGGAAAGAATACAAAGTTATAGACTGGTTCAATTGCTTCAAATAAAATAAGCACCACAGATAGTCTAGTACCTTAAAGGACGTATATCATGTTGTTAGTCTCTTAATTAAAATTCTGGAGCGATACTTGCCTATTTCAACTGAAAATGTATTTGGAAAGCATTGTAAAAATTGTGGTTTAATTTGGCTTATTTTACTTTCTAACCAAAGTCTGAAAAAAAAGTATTAAAAAGATCAAAAACTGTGAAGAATTTTTATATTTTAAATTCTTCAGGTATAGCTGAAATCACAATTCCACAATCAGAATCTAAGCTCTCTAAGAGTAAGGGCTACTGGTCATTATTCTCTATTATTTCTAAGTAACAAATAAATAAATGTGTGATGAATTGACAAGATACATTTTTTACCCACCTTAAAATATCAGATATAAGTAGAAAAGAAACTCACTGATTACCTAAACACATCTATATTTAAAGCTGGATTTGAAGTCATAGAAATTACTATATTATATATAGTATAATATACTATATTATGTATACTATATTAAGCTGTTTATGCTTCAAACTAATTCCCATCCTTCTAGAAACACCTGAGTCAAGTTAATATTAACCATTTTGATTCTATTCCACTTAACCATATCTTACCCATTCTTTGATGAAGTGTCTATGGGGGAAGTTTCCTCAGTGTTCTCCAGCTCTTACCTATCTCCCTTGCTTCCAGGCTCCTAAAACACATGTGGTCTATTATACACTAAAGACAAACAAACCAAAAAAGTGTCTCCACTCCAGAGGTATTTCTAACACTTAAAGTAGCTACTTTTAGGAGAGAAAAGACCTAGAAGTAGAGTTTGAAACTCTGGGTTCAAACCCTGGTCTCTACCTCGAGGCTGTGGGAACTTGTTACTTAACATCTCTAAAGCTCAGTTTCCTCATGGGTAAAACAAGGATCACATTCTAAAATTTTATCTTTCCACAGGGCATGGAATATGATTTGTCAATTACTCCTTGATTTGACTGATTTATTGAGTGATTGATAAAATTCTCACCAATAGTAAAAATACTGCAGGCCCCACAAAATTCCCCAGTAGGAAGCAGATGGTCAATAAAGTTGTCTTTGTGTGGCTACTGTTTCAATATATATCACCAAGATAGAGTTTCTTTTCCTGATGCCTGTGGAGTTCAAGAGAGCTGCACATGCCCTGAGAATGTATAAATTACATGTGTACACTCACATGTGCATTTGAGGGAGAGGAGAGAAGACCAAAAGTGGTGAGAACCGCCATTCGCAGACAATATGAAAGAAGTGAGCAGGTAAAGGAGCAAATGGGAATAAGCAACTGAAGGTGTTGAATGAATTGGTGAGGGTTGGAGGCAAGACAGATGGTCAAAGCAAGTATGGGTTGAATGCTAGTCTACATCTGAGCTGCCCTAACTAATCCATGACTTCTCTGTAATTGGTCTAACTAGTCAACTTTGCCTTGTTGTCCACAATATTCCTAGTTCCTACCACAGTGCCTGGAATATAATAGGCATGTAACAATTACCCAGTAAAAAATTATTTTAGTTTTCATACCTGGAAAATGAAAAAGCTTGAACAAAACTATCTTTAAGCTTCCTTCTAATTATAAAACTCTTATTACATTTGAAGCTAATTATTTTATGAAAGAAAACCATTGGAATTGCCTCCCCCAACTAGCAAGGGTCAAAATTCAGAATCCCATTCAAGCATGACATTTAATAAAATGCTTCTCAGAAAGCTTTCTCCTCAGAAAGATGGCTTTTATTAGTTTATTATTATTCTCTTAAGTAAGCTACAAATGTTTCCTTAAGATTCCTGCTTTTGAGGGGGACTTCTGAAAAAGGGCAGATAACAGATACAGTACATTAATAAATCAGTATTATTTGAAGAATTAGTCTTCTCACAGCCAGGTCTTTAACAGGCCTGAATTCAATTGGCATTTCTTTCAAGCATATTTCCTTTATCAGCATTTGAAGTTTCAAAGAGCAATCAATGTCAAGGATGTAAACACTGAAATACAGGAGACCTTCAGAAATGCAATTATCATATTCTCCTATAGATAATTAACTGAAAAAAAGCTACCTCTACTGAGATCTTCTTAGAGAATATCACTGAACTGTAGGCGCTTTGAAAGCTTTAGGTGTTCAAGTACCAAGTGGGCTGCCTGGGCTTTGTGTAGCTATTCCAACAGTGGTGATGATTTTGTGCTGAATGAGCTTCCCACAGTTACCTCTTTATCCCCCTGCCCCATCTTCATACTCACATTAACTCCAAAATACTCTTTACAACACTGTTGCTCAGGGCAACAGCCTATAGTAAGAAAAGAGTTCTTTCTGGGGCATCCAAAGGGGCATTAGAGGAATTAAGCCTACCAATGTCCACTTTGTACTCCTCTGAAGAAATACAAGACAGCTGAGGCAGAAAAAAAGCAAAAGTAAATGATACTACATCAAACTTAAAAGCTTATGCATAGCAAAGGAAACCATCAACAAAATGAAAAGGCAATCAATAGAATGGAAGAAAATATTTGTAAGTCATAAATCTGGTTAATATGTAAAATAGGTAAAGAAGCCATACAACCCAACAGCAAAAAAACTAAAACAAGCAATAAAAAATAACCTGACTGAAAAATGGGCAGAGAAACTGATTAGGTATTTTTCTGAGGAAAATATACATATGATTGTGAAAGGTCTATGAAAAAATACTCAATATCATTCAGGAAAATGTGAATCAAACTACAAAGCCCTATCACCCTACAGCTATTAGAATGGCTACTATCAAAAAGATAATAACAAATGTTAATGAGGATGTGGAGAGAGAGAACACTTCTGCACTGTAGGTGGAAATACAAATTGGTGCAATAACTCTATAAAATCGCATGGAGGTTCTTTAAAAAATTAAAAAATAGGACTACCACATAATCTAGAACTTCCACTTCTAGGTATTTATCAGACGGAAACAAAATCACTATCTTAGAAAGTTATCTGCACCCCCAAGTTCCTAGCATCATTTATAATAGCTATATATGGGAAAAAAACTTAATAGTCCATCAAGAGATAAAGAACATGTGAGAGATATATACACACACATAAATATATTGGGTTGCCCAAAAAGTTCATTAGAGTTTTTCTGTACTATCTTACAAAACCCAAATGAACTTTTTGGCCAACCCAATATATAGTGGAATATTATTCAGCCATAGAAAAGAAGGAAAGCCTGCCATTTGTGACATAGATGGACTTTGAGGGCATTATGATAAATGAAATAAGTCCGACAGACTTATTATATGTGGAATCTAAAAAAAAAAAAATGCATGCAGAGGACAGATTGGTGGTTGCCAGAGGTAGGGGGTAGAGAGTGGACAAAATAAGTGAAGGTGGTCAAAAGGTACAGATTTGGGGGTATAAGATAAATAAGTTCTGGGGATTAATGTACAGCTTGGTGAATTTAGTTAATAATACCATGTTCTATAGTTTCAAGTTGCTAGTAGAGTAGGTTTTAAAAGTTCTCATTACAAGAAAAAAATTACAAGTATGTGAGGAAATGAGTATCAGCTAAATTTACTATTAATCATTTATATATGTGTGTGTGTGTGTGTGTGTGTGTGTACTATTCACCATGTTGTACACCTTAAACGAATGCAATGCTATATGACAATTATATCTCAGGAAAACTGGGAGAAAAGAACATAAAGTAGCTGAAATTGACTTTAGTACTGAAATGATAAACATCACAGCACAAAGGGTGTTGCATTTGACTAAATATAAAGGCATTTCTAACAGTTACAGTTGTTCAGAAATGAAATAGGATCCCTTAAGGGTGGTCTACTCCTTGTAACCAAATTTGATCAACCAGATCCATTGGGTCTGCTATAGATGGGATTCCTTTGTAGAGTAGAGGCCTCTTTTCAGGTCTTCCAAAGCTTTTAGTTTCTTTCTTTCTCTGAATCAAGTCTTTGTTTGGTAGTAATGACATGGAAATTAAACACAAAGAGACAGGAACCTCACATAGCATTTATCCTCTCAAATTTTATGCCAATATACCTACATTTAGACTGGCCTACTTTCATCCTCTATGGGACTCCTCCATGATTTAAGCATCCTTGAGCCCCACAGAATGTGTCATCCCTTCCTTACTGGGCAGATGGAAAAGGTATCATGACATTAGTCCCATCAGCTCCCCCAAAAGAAAAAAAAAAGTGTTACATGGTCCTACTAGAGCATAATAAGTCTCACTTGAGAATTTTCCCAAACTTCTCCCATAACAATTGTGTCCTCCTCTTAAGGAAGAAGGATAGTGAGCAGTATTTGTTGTCAGTTCAGTCACTCAGTCGTGTCCAACTCTTTGCAGCCCCAGGGACCACAGCACACCAGGCCTCCCTGTCCATCACCAACTACCGGAGTTTATTCCAACTCATCTCTACTGAGTGGGTGGTGCCATTCAACCATCTCATCCTCTGTCATCCCCTTCTCCTCCTGCCCTCAATCTTTCCAAGCATCAGGGTCTTTTCAAATGAGCCAGCTCTTCACATCAGGTGACCAAAGTATTAGAGTTTCAGCTTCAAAATCAGTCCTTCCAGTGAACACTCAGGACTGATCTCCTTTAGGATGGATTGATTGCATCTCCTTGCTGTCCAAGGGACTCTCAAGAGTCTTCTCCAACACCACAGTTCAAAAGTATCAATTCTTCGGTGTTCAGCTTTCTTTATAGTCCAACTCTCACATCCATACATAGCTACTGGAAAAACCATAGCCTTGACGAGATGGACCTTTGTTGGCAAAGTAATCTCTCTGCTTTTTAATATGCTGTCTAGCTTGGTCATAACTTTCCTTCCAAGGAGTAAGCATCTTTTAATTTCATGGCTGCACTCACCATCTGCAGTGATTTTGGAGCCCAATAAAATAAAGTCAGCCACTGTTTCCACTGTTTCTCCATATACTTGTCATGAAGTGATGGAACCAGATGCCATGATCTTAGTTTTATAGGTGCTGAGAGAGGGCATCAGAGGGCAGACAGACTGAAACCACAATCACAGAAAACTAGCCAATCTAATCACATGGACCACAGCCTTGTCTAACTCAACGAAACTAAGCCATGCCAGGTAGGGCCACCCAAGATGGACAGGTCTTGGTGGAGAGTTCTGACGAAATGTGGTCCACTGGAGAAGGGAATGGCAAACCACTTCAGTACTCTTGTCTTTAGAACCCCATGAACAGTATTTGTCGAGTACCAGGCAATAAATAGGCTAACAGGTTCACATATTTATATTTCATTCATTCATTTCATTCATACTAACAACACCTTGAGGTAGCTTCAGGATGTCCATTAGACAAATAAATTAAGTCTGAGATCCAGAAAGTGTAAGTTAAATGCACAAAGTTACATCACAAGCAACTACAAAAGTTGGAATTCAGATCTAGGTTCACATGGCCTGAAAAATTAGGCCTAGTTCCCTATTCCATGAATTCTCCCCTCTGAAGATCTTTGCTCAACTCCAGACCAAAAGCTTTTACACCAGTTCACACAAACAGTTGGTTATTCTACTATTAAATCACTCTGAGCAATGGTGTTTTTAACCTTCCTTGAAAAAATCCTAATAACTTAGTGCCAGCACCTAATGTTTTCACTGAAATTCCAAATAAACTGCAATATGTGGTTTTGCATTTAGTCCTTTCTTGAATCAAGTCTTTCTTTCTTTGATTGTAATGACATGGAAATTAAACACCAAGAGACGGGAACCTCACACAGTATCTATCTTCTAAAATTTTACGCCAATATGCCAATATATCTACACTTAGACTGTCCTGGAGAAGGCAATGGCACCAGTACTCTTGCCTGGAAAATCCCATGGACGGAGGAGCCTGGTGGGCTGCAGTCCATGGGGTCGCTAAGAGTCGGACACGACTGAGCGACTTCCCTTTTACTTTTCAGTTTCATGCATTGGAGGAGGAAATGGCAACCCACTCCAGTGTTCTTGCCTGGAGACTCCCAAGGACGGGGGAGCCTGGTGGGCTGCCGTCTATGGGGTCGCACAGAGTCGGACAAGACTGAAGCGACTTAGTAGCGGCAGCAGCGGCAGCCTGTCCTACTCTCATCCTCTAAAGGACTCTTCTGTGATCTAAGCATCCCTGAGCCCCACAGCATGTGTCATCCCTGAAAGAACATAAAATGAAGGCTAAATCTTCTCAAAGACTTTACTCTTATTTTATTCCTTAATGTGCCAAATGACTATGGCGTGTTTTCACAATGTCCCTCCAGACCTATCTAAACTCTAGCATGTAAAAGTGTGCTCATAACCAGGAAACAAAGACTTGTGTTTTAAATTAAAATATGCATCTTTATTCTAACCATGAAATTATCCTTTCATTGGGCTTCACCAGAAAGAAATCATTATAATGCAAATAAACTCAAGAAAAAAATCTTTTTCTCCAAAAAGTCAAGTGAAAAGATATGAAAGAGCCAGGCAGCAAATTGTTAGTGAGCATCTCTACTGCAAGAAACTCATACGCATCAATCAGCTCTTGGAGTCTGAGTCCTAAGAGAGAACTGACAGGAAATTACACAAGAAGTTATGAGGCCCAAAAGACGGAAGTTCTTCTTTGGGAGGAAAATCATCTTTCATTTTCAGCTGACCTGATAAAGAGAAGGGGTGGAATAAACCTGGAGATGACAATCTGAGGAAATGAGGTAGGGTTTTGGTGCAGTGCGAATGAGAACAAGATATATTTTTAAAAACTGAACATCTGCATAGAACCTGCTGAAGTTAAAATGAATGCCTCTTGTTCAGCTAGTATTTCAGGAGCTCCTCCATGTTCCTCATGGGGGAGAAGGTGCCCAGATCAAGAAGAAGCTAGTGGTGAATAGACTACACAGCAAGACTCACAGAGCACACTCACAGGAGGTTTTGAACATTAGACCTCTGTTCTTATATAGGCTGAAGACTCATGAATTTAACAGAACTCATGCTGGGAATTGAGAATCCATGAAAAAAGAACAGGGAATATGCAGCATTTGGTGATAATATCTTGATGATAGCCAGAAGAGGGTTTTTTCTAATTCTCAAGGCATTGGGGAAAAAAAGAATCCTGGCCTCTAGCTCACACCACACCCAAAAGTTAATTTGAGAAACTATGCTGTTTTTAGAAGAAAATAGAGTATTTTGTGAAACGAAAATTTTTTCTTGGATGGCAGAAAAAAGTACAAACCATGAAAGCACAAGCCGCAGACTTAAACTTAGGTGTGTTCTTTCCAGAGCAATGTCCAATTCAAGCTCTCTGCTTCTCCATGAAGGCTTCCTTGGGAGGTAAGTGTGAGGGGTAGACACACACACACACACACACACACACAATGATATTTCCCTTCTCTCAATTCCTGTTGCAATTAATGACTGAATTAATTTAAAATTCTCTCACAAAGCTATAATATTTATTGTATTGTTATTTACTAGCTGCCAGCAGTGTATTGGTAAATGTTTAGCAAATAGCACTCTAGGGGATAAAGCCCTGATATATACATTTGCCAATTTCTGTGGTGTAAATACTTCCCCATGGCTGATTTCAAGGAATCAACATAAACTGACTAGATGCAGCATTGGGAAGAGATCCATACAACAGGAGTGCATGTGAGCCAACACAAGCTGGTTTCAGGGCATCCCTAGTTCCCTGTCTTCCCCCATTGCATCTATAAGCAATCTCTAGTGGTATAAATGAAGTTAACATGGTTTCTTATTTTACAAAATTAGGTAAGCACACCCAAAAGAGTAAATTCCTTAGAGGAGACTTAAGTCTAGAGCTCTATTTAAAGTTTAAGAAATTAGAATGGACATTTGCAGAATGTCTCCAACATCTGTATCTTCTGCTACATATAGCCTCTGTTTTCTGTTTGGGTTCCATCTCTCTTTTAGTCCACAGTCTTTGGGTTAAGATCCTTGCCCAGCTAGAGGATAGATCAGGTGACCAAGACCAATTTCCATATCCTATCCTGTGGTCACAGTGATTGGTTCACAGGATTGTCATGTGATCCACTGGCAACAATAAGAAGCAGTGGCTAAAAACACTGAGATATAAGTGGGTATTTGTTCCCTGGGACTTCAGCCAAAGAGAATATAAGATCTGGAGCTACTGTCATCTCCTTGCCACTGCATAGAGCCTGCAAATGATACAAATCCAATAGATAGAGAAAAACTAATGATGACAATGTTTGAGTCCTGAACTCAGAAATGCCAAGAGCAAAACTTCAGCCTTAGACCTTTTGTTTATGTAAGCCAATAACTTTCCTTTTTTCAAATGTCAGTTTGTATTAGGTTTTCTCTGACACACAGCAAAAAATTTGCAAACTGATGCAGAAACATACCCTGATTAACAAGCTCAATATATTATTAACACAACTAGAAATATTACCAAAAATTTATAGCATGATAATACTTTTGAAAGCATTATTTTGGCATTTTCTTATAAAGTTAATGTACACTTGTTGCATGCCCCAGTTTTGGTAGGCACAATGAGATCCCCACACTCACTCTGCTCCAAAAACATCTGCATCCACACCCCTGAACCAAGGACTACCCTACCTTATCTGGTAAAATGGGATTTTGAAGGAAGCTTGAAGCTGTGATTAGGTTAAGGATCTTGAGATGGGGAGATTATCCTGGGTAATCCATGTGGGCCCAATGTAATTATAAGGAAGACAAGAATAGAGTTATAGGAGATGTGACCACAGAAGCAGAGGTCAGAATGAGGCAGGACCACTGGCTAAGGAAGAGGGTTGGCGTCTAGAAGCTGGCACAGGCAAGAATGTGGATTCTTCCCTACAGCCCTGGAACAAACACAGCCCTGCCAAACCAGTTTAGACTTTTGACCTCCACAACTGTAAAAGAACAGATCTATGTCATTATGTTGTTTTAAGTGATTAAATTCATAGTAATTAGTTATATCAGCAAGAGGAATCTAATAACCTAGCAATCCCACCTTCAGATATTTCACCAAAGAGAAACGAAAACTGATACACAAAAACATGGATGCAAATGTCTATGGCAGATTTAAACATAATTGCAAACACTGAAAACATTCTAATAAATGTTCTTCAACTGTCATATGAATAAATTAACTGGATGGTATTGAATCCAGTGAAATACTACCCATTAAAAAATAATGAGGGATAAATTGGGAGAGTGGGATTGACATATACACACTACTATATATAAAGTTGATAATAAGGATCTACTGTATACCATAGGGAACTCTTCTCAATCCTCTGTAATGACCTATGGGGTAAGAATGTGAAAAAGACTAGAGGGTCTTCCCTGGTGGTCCAGTGGCTAAGACTCCACACTCCCAATGCAAGTGGCCCATGTCCAATCCCTGGCCAAGGAATTAGATCCCACATGCCACAACTGCTGCAACTAAAGATCCTGCATGCTGCAACCAAGACCCAGTACAACCAAATACTTAAAAAATAAAGTAAAAAAATTTTAAAGAATGGATATTTGTATATGTATAACCAATTCACTCTACTGTACAGCAAAAGCTAACACAACATTTAAAATCAGCTATACTCCAACAAAAACTGAAAAAAAGAATGAACTACTGATGTATGCAACAAAAGGATGAATCATGAATGTATTAAGTGAAGGGAGCTAAATTCAAAATGTTACGCACCTTACAATCATTTTGTATGACATTTTGGAAAAGGCAATACT
Source organism: Bubalus kerabau (assembly GCF_029407905.1). NCBI lineage: Eukaryota > Metazoa > Chordata > Mammalia > Artiodactyla > Bovidae > Bubalus > Bubalus kerabau. The sequence goes on from NC_073627.1 coordinate 123,816,969, forward strand.
ACCATGATAGAAAATAGGACAGCGATTGCAATAGGGGGTGGAGAAAGGGTTGATTACCAAGCAATGGCACAGAGGAATTTTAGGGGTGAAGAAACAGTTGTTTACCTACTTCATGGTGGTACTTTCACAACTTTGCATTTGTCAAAACTCATAGGTCTAGATATCAAATAAATTGGTCAACAGTTCAAAAAAAAAAAAAAACAGCATCTGTATGAGAACAAGTTTGAGATGCTGACATGAAAATGCCTACTTAGAGGAGCTTCTTTTTCTATGCCTGTCTCAATAACAGTCAGGCTTTCACATCCAACCACCTTTCTTTCCCTTCAGCCATCATTTCCACAATAACTAAACAACAGTATAAAAATTTTTAGCTAAGCTAAAAATTCAGAGTATCAAGAGGCAAGTCCCTGAAGGACCCACTGTCTCTAGAAACTCAGTCAACAATAGCTCACTATTCCTTTAAAAACACAATGCTTAACCAAACTCTGACCCTACCTTGTTCCCTACTTTTCTGTTCCCGTTATTCTCTTATTAATTTTTAAAAAGCAGCTATTTCCACAGTCACATTGAGTTTAAAACCAAATATATATATTTGTGTGTGTGTATACACACACACACACACACACACCCTTATGCTTTTAAGATTTCTCATCTTTGACCCTTTGTGCATCACCAAAGAAAAGCACTGGCTCTATCTTTAAAAAGAGAACTAGGGAAATAAGAAGAACATTCTGATAAAAATGAATACTGTAAGAAGTGGGGGACAGCAGTGGCATATTTCTAGGAAAAGTCAGCAGATGCATGGAGAGCTATGGGTGACCCCTGGCAGGGGAGGCCAGACTTCCCCCTTCATGGCCCAACTTAATCTCATCTTATTCTATAAGAGTACATTGCCTCATTTCCTATGTGGTACAAGGTCACAGGCAGATAAAAACAGAGAAAGAAAAGAAAAACAAGGAACAACAGAGCCATTTTCCCCCGGATCTCAGAAATGGAGCTCAGCATTTCTATAACACCTTAGTGGTAAATGAAGGAGGTGTATCAAGCCTAATTTCTTTTTTTTAATGAGTTCCCACTTTCTAGTACCCGGAAATGTTTCCATATTATTCCTGTCACAAATCAAAGAAGTAAAGACACTGTCTGTCTTTATTCTACTACCACATGATAAAGAACATGAAGTCCAGCAGTTCAGTTCAGTCACTCAGTCATGTTCAACTCTTTGCGACCCTATGAATTGCAGTGCACCAGGCCTCCCTGTCCATCACCAACTCCCGGAGTTCACTCAGACTCCCGTCCATTGAGTCAGTGATGCCATCCAGCCATCTCATCCTCTGTCGTCCCCTTCTCCTCCTGCCCCCAATCCCTCCCAGCATCAGAGTCTTTTCCAATGAGTCAACTCTTTGCATGAGGTGGCCAAAGTATTGGAGTTTCAGCTTTAGCATCATTCCTTCCAAAGAAATCCCAGGGCTGATCTCCTTCAGAATGGACTGGTTGGATCTCCTTGCAGTCCAGGAGACTCTCAAGAGTCTTCTCCAACACCACAGTTCAAAAGCATCAATTCTTCGGCACTCAGCTTTCTTCACAGTCCAACTCTCACATTCATACATGACCACTGGAAAAACCATAGCCTTGACTAGATGGACCTTTGTTGGCAAAGTAATGTCTCTGTTTTTCAATATGCTATCTAGGTTGGTCATAACTTTTCTTTCAAGGAGTAAGCGTCATGGCTGCAGTCACCATCTGCAAATCCTTAGAGAATCCCAAAGTGCTCCAAGAGTGATCCAAATGTAAGCCGTATCAAGGTAAATGTGAGTTAAAGGTTTTACCTCTATCATTTCACTACTTCTTGTCTCAAAAATTCAAAACAGAGTTCCTTTCCCTAAATAGGTGATCTTGAAATCTCCAGATAGAACTCACTTCCCAATTGGATAAACAAGATAGTCCTTCTTCCTCCCTTCTACCCTATCAGTCCCTGTTCTTTCCCTCTAAGAAAACAAACTCACAACAAAAAACTCATCTCCTCCCAGGATTTCCTTGCTAATTCATAACTCCCATAGCTACTTACTCAACACCTACACAATTTTACAGACAACTCATTTTTATGGTGACCTGGGAGATGGGAGGTCACAGAACTGAGAATTCTAAATTAATTATTTTATAAAACAATTAGAAAAATCATGTCTGTGCTGTACCAAGGGAACAAATGACCCTAAGGGAATGCACAAATTATAGCAAATCTTATTCTTTTAAGCAGAAATAAAGCTGAACATTATTTTAATTTGAGGAAAAAAAATGTCAGGAAGGAAAAACTGTGGCACTACTCTCATGCTCACTGACTGGAAACCTGTGAATTAGACTAAGAAAAGAGACATTAACAAGAGAAAGGGCATACAATTTTTATTAATGTATTACATACACAGGAGTCCCCAGAAAAGAAGCAAAACTCAAAGAAGTGGCTAGACTTAGATGCTCATATACTATTCTAACAAAGGAAAGGGAGTTTGGGCTTCAAAGGATGATACATCATGGGGAAGTGGCTAGAAAATATATAGGGGAAAGTAATGGACAATGGGGTTATCTTAGTGAAGTTTGTTTACAGGAACTCACCTCAGGGTTGACTGTCTCTGGTGATAAGAGTCCTGCTCCTCTTCTTGGTATAGGCGAAGAACACCTTCACCAAGGGAAATACATGCCCTGCTCTTAGGCATTGAACTCTTCCTGCATACATTGATTCTCAATTGCTTTCAGTACAAATAACGTGTATGCCAAAATGGCCTGTTTGGGATAGCACAGCCTGACTCTCTTTAAAAATCTTTCCAAAGTATGCTTGACCCATAGAAAGTATCGGGTTGGCCAAAAAGTTTATTTGGGTTTTTTCATACCATCTTTTTAAAAAATATTTATATTGATTTGGCTGGATCGGGTCTTAGTTGTGGCACATGGGATCTTTTTTGCATCATGCAGGATCCTTTGTTGTGGCACACAGACTTTCTAGTTGTGTGGTGCATGGGCTTAGTCTCTCCACGGCATGTGAGATCCTAGTTCCCCAACCAGGGATCAAAGCCACATCCCCCACTTTGCAAGGCAGATTCCTAACCACTGGATCACCAGGGAAGTCCCTTTCCATACCATCTTATAGTAAAACTCTAACGAACTCTTTGCCCAACCCAATATTACTTAATCTTTTTCTAAAAACAAGGTCATCACTAGGAACACCAGTTAATGTGACAATATAGATTAGCTCTGACTACTTCTTCATTTTCAAAGAAACCATGTTGGAAAAGAATATAGGATTCAGAGTCATACAAACCTGAGGGGCATCCTGGAACTTCTTGTGGCTTTGCGACCCTGATTATGTTTCTTAACTCCTCTGAGGCTAATGTTTTAATGTGAAACACAGCTACATGTTTTCTTCCCAGGGATGCTCATCAAGAGTATAAAGATATTGCTTATATCATTTAAAAATGATGACTAGAGGACATGATATAGTGATTGATAGGTCTAGGTCACATGATCCATTTCTGTGCTTGGCCTATTAAAACATTTTAAAAATCAACAAAGACAGAAATTACAACTGTATTTTCTTCTTGATTTACTTTGGTGTCTGTTTTTTTCAAACAATTTTCTGTTATTTCTTTCACTGTCCCAGTATCAGCTGCCTATTTGTGTGTTACTCTGTTGGTGCTTAAAGTAAATTATACTCTTTGCCTCATGTCTTCACTAGAGGATATGCATACATGTCCCTGTGATAGCCTCACAATGAAGAAATTACTTGACACCCAATGACTTTCAGTGTGACCACATGGTCTGCTCTGGCTAATAAGATACTAGCAGAATTCTACAAGCAGAGGTTTTAAATGTACTAGTACAGCTCAACATGTTTCCTTGTATTCTGAAAAGAAAAAGACCCAGGTAGCCACTAGTCCAATGAGGACAAGATAACAAGGAGCAAACACCCATCTAGCACTTCGGAGCCAAACTCAGCTTAGGTCAGTTGAACCCAAACCAACATGCAGAAGGGTAATTTAAGAATAAATGATTTTGGATTTGGGGTTGTTAACACAACTTCATTCATGTAGCAGTACATAAATAACACAGTGCCCTCAAATCTTTAGGTTTTCTCTCACTGACTGATTATAAATTTCTCAAGAACAACAAATTATCACTACTATCATGGAAGTCTCTTCCAGACTCCCCACATTAGACTTATCCCAAGACCACTTTCTTTTTTGATGATTCTAATTGCTAGGCAATTTTTAATTATATATGACTACTTTAGATTTGTGTGAAGAATAAGGATGAAATAAAATTTTAAACTCCTCCAGGAAGTAACTACTTCAATTCCTTTCATATTCAGGCAGCCTGAAGTACCCTATCAAGCATGGAGGTCTTTGGGCGAAGGAAGGCTAAATAATATCTATGGATGTGACTGAGGATAAATGGTCACTGCTGTAAGCTTCCCAATCCAATGAAGAAGCCCATGGACACTATCTGTTGTTTTCCAACCATGGTAAATTCTGAATTCAGCCCCAAACGTTGTCAGTAAAAGACCATATACTCCCTTATCCATGGCCCCAGAAATCTCCTGTGGGTGACATGTTAGTTCTCTCACTCCTTGTTATATCCACTGGCTGTCAGGAAAATACAAATGGAAGTCAGCCTCAAAAAGTTGCACAATATAAATGATTTTAACATTCTGTTTTGGTTTAATTTCAGAAGGTTCAAAAACTTCATTTATTTCAGATTATTTTTAATATTTTGGCTCAGAGATTAATATTAAGTTTTTATCCCCTCTTTGTTTTCTTGATATTGCTTTCTCTAACCAGACTATATTGGTTAAAACTCTAATTATAGAATAAAAGCATGGGTAAATTATTTTCAATATGGCTAAGACCAGACTAACTTCATAATAAAATTCTTTTTGTTAATGAATTTAAAATAATCTTAATAGTGACTTTTCTATTGACAGTGATAACACAACACCATTGGAATTATAATGAGTTTATATTTTTTCTACACAAAGGAGAAAGTTAATATTGATAATGATTTACACTTTCCACAGATTTAACACAGACATATGAATAATTTTTAACAATTAGATTCTCCATAGAACATAATCTTACAGCAGAAAATATCTGTGCCATTGTAAGGGTGTAGGATGAACATCTACAGCATGAGATTGCCACTTCAAATGCTCATAGAATGAAAACTATTTGAGTTTGACCAAAAAAAAAAAAAAATCAGGATGAGTCAATCAGAAATCAACCAGCAGGTCTATAAACTATCAGAGTAGAGAAGAAAGTAAATGCAGATGTTAGAATTTGGAGGGGGGGGGCTAATTTGCATAAAATTTCCACCAATTTCTAGCAAGATGATTTTCATATTTTGAAGTTACAATACGAGGAAGGAAGAAATTTAGAGGCAACAAGAAATAAAGTAATATTGAAAAGCCAACCAAGTTTTCCACCTTTTTCAAGAGTCTCTTTTGCTTTTATTAATACATGCCTGCATTTTTTCTAGTTTTCATACACATACACTCTCCATATTTATATTTATGTAGAGAGAGAAAAAGTGCATTATATATATGTCAGTTAAGTCAGAATGGTGGTTTTATAAAGATCAAAGATATTCAGATACAGGCTTTTACATTCAAGTCATATATTATTGTAGTAAAGGAAATAAAAGGTGTTGATAAATTATTTTAATGCAAATTTTTTAGAAGATGAGCTATAAATAAGATTTTTCCATGGCTCATGGCGGGAGAGGGGAGGATTTTCTGAGAGCACAGGAGAAAGATGTAAAGTATTCTTGAAATGAAAAATAAGGGTCAAAATTGTTAGGTAGTTAGAATAGGAAAAAGGAGTCCAGAATGGTGGTGGCTAAAAGACAAAGCAGGGGAAAAGCCCGCAAAAATAGAACAAAGAAAGGTCTGAGGACTGGAGTGAGAACCTCAGGTAAAACAAACAGCCCTCCTGGCTAGCCCAATTTACATAGGGCAGGCTCAGGGGGAGGAGAAAAAACATATAAAAAGAGGAGCCAAAATTAGGCCTCTCTTCTCTTCTCTTTGCTTCTTTTGGGTCTACCCACCCTTAAGCCTACAGGATGTATTTTCCTTTGCTTACCAAATAAAACTGAACTGTAACCAGGCTGTAACACTGGTCCGTTCATCACTTCAAACTTTTGCTGTGGCAAGACAAAATCGAGGAAATTACAAACTCCCCCGACAAAACTAAGGAAAAGGTGATATTCACTCTAGTTATAATCATGTAGAGGTCCAAAAACAGAGGTGACAGAAAGAAAATACTCCTAGCTTGCAAAAATGTCTGCAACAGAGAAATAAGATATTTAATAAAAGAAAGTTGTTACCTTATTTGTTATTCATACATCAACTCATTCTCTAAAATATTACAGGTAATTCAAATAAATGCACATAAAATTAATAAACAAGAATTAGGAGATTTATTCATTTAAAAAATAAAAGTTTTGAGTATCTCACATGTGCCAAGCTAGTAAGGAAAAACAATTCTCTGCCTTCATGGAGTTTACTATCCAGTGTGAGAGACTCACAATATAGAAAAATACATAAACAAATTTGTAATGCTATGAGAAATATAAAACAGGAAAAAGAAAGAAGATTACTAGTGAAGGGCAACAGAATACGCTATCCCAAAATACAGCACTTCAACATATAGATTATTTTGAGCTGAAGGCAATTGAGAATCAAGAGATACAGAAAGAAGCCTTCCTAGAGCTTCCCTTATATGACAAAAAGCAGCAACTTTTGAGAAACAAGCACTGCCTGCCATAAAGCCCCTCTCCCAGGACACTTTTACAGCCATGAAGATGACTGAAAGTCGGCACCAGAAAAGTCATACACAAACAAGTCTTACTAAAATGACCCTTATCTCTCATCACTTTCCTCCATATACCTACCCTTCCCATAATCGGTTGCCCTTGGAAGCCTGAAACTTTTTTCCTTTGTCTTGTCACATTTTCAAAATTTATTTCTGTTTATTACAAATGTATATAAGCCCTCAGGCCTAGCTATCTCTTTGTTCTCCATTTCTTTTCTAGGTATGCCAACATGTCAAGTAAAAAGTTAATATTAATATTATTTTTTTCATACCTTTTCTCCTGTCTTTTTGTCAGTCTAATTTGTATGGCCCCAGCTGGAGACTGAAGAGAATAGAGGAAAACTTTTTTACCCTTCCCTACACTGGATAGGGGAAGACATGCTATTTTAGATACATCGGTCAAAGAATGCCATTTTCAAGAAGTAGTTTTTAAGAGACTTGAACTAAACACGGAAATGGCTTTGAATATATCATGGAGTCTGAATGGATGGGGGTCTTACATGGTAGCTTAGGGCTTACAGAAAGTTCCCAGAGGCCCTAGTGGAAACTGCAAAGCCTCTGAAGAATTAGCTTCAAAACACACATAATTTCACTTCCACCTCATTCTAGTCAACAAGCAATTAAGGCCAGCCTAGATTCAAGGGGAGGAGAATTAGTCCCCACTCCTCAATGGCAGAAGTAGCAAGAATGTGTAGCCATCCTTAATCCTTCAGAGTTGTGCAAAAGTTTCTAATCAGGTGACATATCTTTCAATAAAGCAAAGGTCTACATCAAGGGTCAGCAAATTATGCCTAAGCAGAAAACAGCCAGCAGGCCTAATCCACCTTTGCTTTGTAAATAAAGTTCTACTGGAACACAGGAGTACCCATCATTTACAAATTGTCATCTATGGCTGCTTTTATCCTTCAAGGGCAGAGTCAAATAACTGCAATAGACTTCAAGGCCTTCAAAGATTAAAATGTTTACTATCTGACCTTTAGAGCAACAGTTTGCTGAGCCCAGTTCTCAGGAAAGTAATCATGTCACTTAGATCTCTAGCAATTTTATTTTCAATCTTGGCTACAGATCCCTAGAAATAATTAACTAGACTTTGAGTAAATTCAAGTTCGGTTCAGTTCAGTTCAGTCGCTCAGTCGTATCCGACTCTTTGTGACCCCATGCACTGCAGCACGCCAGGCCTCCCTGTCCAACACCAACTCCCAAAGTTTACTCAAACTCATGTTCATCCCATCAGTGATGCCACCCAACCACCTCATCCTCTGTCGAACCCTTCTGCTCCTGCCTTCTATCTTTCCCAGCATCAGGGTCTTTTCCAATGAGTCAGTTATTCACATCAGGTGACCAAAGTCCTGGAGCTTCAGTTTCAGCATCAATCCTTCCAATGAATATTCAGGACTTATTTCTTTTAGGATTGACTGGATGGATCTCCTTGCAGTCCAAGGGACTCTCAAGAGTCTCCTGCAACATCACAGTTAGAAAGCATCAATTCTTCGGCACTCAGCTTTCTTTATAGTCCAACTCTCACATCCATATGTGACTACTGGAAAAACCATAGCCTTGACTAGACAGACCATTCTCAGCAATGTCTCTGCTTTTTAATATGCTGTCTAGGTTGGTCATAGCTTTTCTTCCATGGAGAAAGCATCTTTTCATTTCATGGCTGCAGTCATCCTCTGTACTGATTTTGTAGCCCAAAAAAATAAAGTCTGTAACTGTCTCCATTGTTTCCCTGTCTATTAAGTGACGGGACCAGAAGCCATGATCTTAGTTTTCTGAATGCTGAGTTTTAAGCCAACTTTTCACTCTCCTCTTTCATTTTCATCAAGAGGCTCTTTAGTTCTTCTTCTCTTTCATCCATAAAGGTGGTGTCATCTGCATATATGAAGTTATTGATATGTCTCCCAGCAATCGTGATTCCAGCTTGTGCTTCATCCAATCCAGCATTTCTCATGATGTACTTTGCATGTAAGTTAAATAAGAAGGGTGATAATATACAGCCTTGATGTACTCCTTTCCCAATTTGGAACCAGTCTGTTGTTCCATGTCCAGTTCTAACCATTACTTCCTGACTTCATACAGATTTCTCAAGAGGCAGGTCAGGTGGTCTGATATTCCCATCTCTTTAAGCATTTTCCAGACTTTGTTGTAGTCCACACAATGAAAGGCTTTGGCATAGTCAATACAGCAGAAATAGATGTTTTTCTGGAACTTTCTTATTTTTTCAATGATCCAGCAGATGTTGGCAATTTGATTTCTGGTTCCTCTGCTTTTTCTAAATCCAGCTTGAACATCTGGAAGTTCACGGTTCACATACTGTCAAAATCTGGCTTGGAGACTTTTGAGCGTTACTTTGCTAGCATGTGAAATGAGTGCAATTGTGTGGTAGTTTGAGCATTCTTTGGCATTGCCTTTCTTTGGGATTGCAATGAAAACTAACTTTTTCCAGTCCTGTGGCCACTGCTGAGTTTTCTAAATTTGCTGGCATATGAAGTGGAGCACTTTAACAGCATCATCTTTTAGGATTTGAAATAGCACAGCCATAATTCCATCACCTCCGCTAGCTTTGTTCGTAGTGATGCTTCCTAAGGCCCACTTGATTTCCCATTCCAGGATGTCTGGCTGTAGGTGAGTGATCACACCATCGTGGTTATCTGGGTCATGAAGATCGTTTTTGTATAGTTCTTCTGTGTATGCTGCCAACTCTTCTTAATATCTTCTGCTTCTGTTAGGTCTATACCATTTCTGTCCTTTATTGTGCCCATTTTCTCATTAAATATTTCCTTCATATCTCTAATTTTCTTGAAGAGATCTCTGTCTTTCCCATTCTATGGTTTTCCTCTATTTCTTTGCACTGATCACTGAGGAAGGCTTTCTTATCTCTCCTTGCTATTCTTTGGAACTCTGCATTCAAATGGGGATATCTTTCCTTTTCTCCTTTGCCTTTCACTTCTCTTCTTTTCACAGCTATTTGTAAGGCCTCCTCAGACAACCATTTTGCCTTTTTGCATTTCCTTTTCTTGGGGATGGTCTTGATCACTGACTCCTGTACAATGTCATGAACTTCTGTCCATAGTTCTTCAGGCACTCTCTCTATCAGATCTAATCCTTTGAATCTATTTTTCAGTTCCACTGCATAATCGTAGGTACTTGATTTAGGTCATACCTGAATGGTCTAGTGGTTTTCCCTGCTTTCTTCAATTTAAGTCTGAATTGGCAATCAGGAGTTCATGATCAGAGCCACAGTCAGCTCCCAGTCTTGTTTTTGCTGACTGTATAGAGCTTCTCCATCTTTGGCTAAAAAGAATATAATCAATCTGATTTCAGTATTGACCGTCTGGTGATGTCTAGAGTTCTCCCTTATATTGTTGGAAGAGGGTGTTTGCTATGACCAGTGTGTTCTCTTGGCAAAATTCTGTCAGCCTTTGATCTGCTTCATTTTGTACTCCAAAGCCAAATGTGCCTGTTATTCTAGGTATCTCTTGATACCTAGATTTCCTTCTTTTGCATTCCAGTCCCCTATAATGAAAAGGATATCTTTTTTGGTGGTTAGTTCTAGAAAGTCTTGTAGGTCTTCATCAGTTTAGTTCAGTTGCTCAGTCATGTCCGACTCTTTGCGACCCCATGAATCTCAGCATGCCAGGCCTCCCTGTCCATCACCAACTCCCGGAGTTCACTCAGACCCACGTCCATCAAGTCAGTGATACCATCCAGCCATCTCATCCTCTGTCGTCCCCTTCTCCTCTTGCCCCCAATCCCTCCCAGCATCAGAGTCTTTTCCAATGAGTCAACTCTTCGCATGAGGTGGCCAAAGGACTGGAGTTTCAGCTTCAGCATCATTCCCTCCAAAGAAATCCTAGGGCTGATCTCCTTCAGAATGGACTGGTTGGATCTCCTTGCAGTCCAAGGGACTCTCAAGAGTCTTCTCCAACACCACAGTTCAAAAGCATCAATTCTTCGGCGCTCAGCCTTCTTCACAGTCCAACTCTCACATCCATACATGACCACTGGAAAAACCATAGCCTTGACTAGACGGACCTTTGTTGGCAAAGTAATGTCTCTGCTTTTCAATATGCTTTCTAGGTTGGTCATAACTTTCCTTCTAAGGAGTAAGCGTCTTCTAATTTCATGGCTGCAGTCACCATCTGCAGTGATTTTGGAGCCCCAAAAAATAAAGTTTGATACTGTTTCCACTATTTCCCCATCTATTTCCCATGAAGTGATGGGACCAGATGCCATGATCTTCATTTTCTGAATGTTGAGCTTTAATCCAACTTTTTCACTCTCCACTTTCACTTTCATCAAGAGGCTTTTGAGTTCCTCTTCACTTTCTGCCATAAGGGTGGTGTCATCTGCATATCTGAGGTGATTGATATTTCTCCCGGCAATCTTGATTCCAGCTTGTGTTTCTTCCAGTCCAGCATTTCTCATGATGTACTCTGCATAGAAGTTAAATAAGGAGGGTGACAATATACAGTCTTGACGTACTCCTTTTCCTATTTGGAACCAGTCTGTTGTTCCATGTCGAGTTCTAACTATTGCTTCCTGACCTGCATACAGATTTCTCAAGAGGCAGGTCAGGTGGTCTAGTATTCCCATCTCTTTCAGAATTTTCCACAGTTTATTGTGATGCACACAGTCAAAGGCTTTGGCATAGCCAATAAACCAGAAATAGATGTTTTTCTGGAACTCTCTTCATAGAACTTTATAGAAGTTCATAGACCTTCATAGTAGGTCTTCATAGAACCGTTCAAATTCAGCTTCTTCAGCATTACTGGTCAGGGCATAGACTTGGATTACTGTGATATTGAATGGTTTGCCTTGGAAATGAATAGAGATCATTCTGTCATTTTTGAGATTGCATCCAAGTACTGCATTTTGGATTCTTTTGTTGACTATGATGGCTACTCCATTTCTTTAAGCAATTCCTGCCCACAGTAGTAGATATAATGGTCATCTGAGTTAAATTCACCCATTTCAGTCCATTTTAGTTTGCTGATTTCTAAAGTGTCGATGTTCACTCTTGCCATCTCCTGTTTGACGGCTTCCAGTTTGCCTTGATTCATGAACCTAACATTCTAGGTTCCTATGCAATATTGCTCTTTACAACATTGGACTTTACATCTACCACCAGTCACATCCACAACTGGGTGTTGTTTTTACTTTCACTCCAGAGTTCAGGAAGACTTTTTAAATGAAAACTGATACCCAGCAGAAACCATGTCCCTCAATAAAGATAAATACGTTGAACCAAATCACACCAAACCAGATGCTAGCTGAGACAGAAGTGGGAAAAAAGGTCCTCTTCACACCACCCATTCTGGACAGCCAATCCATTATCACCACTTCAAAGGTTAAGGAGCTGAAAAATATTTCAAGTCTTAAAAAAATAAATTGCATTTCTTCTGCAGATTGGATATTTAACTCATAGTAAACGCTCAGGTGCTTACACCCTTTTAGTGATATCCCAGAGAGGAGACCTATATCTACTTCAAGACATGTGTCGTCTCTAAAACAATGCAACATTGGCTAATATAAAATCTTAACCAGGACTTCTCTGCCAATGCAGGGGACACAGATTTGATCCCTGCCTGTGACGATCTCACATGCTATGCAGCAACTGGAGCTTTGGAGCCCGCATGCTGCAACTACTGAAGGCCATGTGGCTGGAGACCGTGCTCCCCAACAAGAGAAGCCACTGCAAAGAGAAGCCTGTGCATCTCCAAAAAAATAGCCCCTGCATCTAGAGAAAGCCTGAGAGCAGCAACCAAAATTCAGCACAGCCAAAAGTAAATAAGTAAACATTTTTAAAAGAAATAAAAACATCTTAACCATTGGAGGTGTTTGCCATGATGTCTCTTTGGCATACTTCCCCATACCTGGCAAATTACCCTAACCCAGAGACAAGACTATAGCACATATTACACCAGTCCTAAAGTGTGGGGGCATCTACTGACATTAGGGTTCCAAGTTAAATGCACTAGGGTAGGATTCATGGTTTAATAAGCTAAGTGAGCGATCTTATTTCTAAGGAAAGTGGAGGTATGTAAAGTTTAAACCATAACTGCTATAGAATAAATTTTATAATAGGCATATTAGGACTGAATAGCATATGTCAAAAGAAATATCCTCATGAGACAAGTGTGGTATTTCTCTAGATAAAACCATTTTTGATGTTGGAAGGCTTCTCATGTATATCTTCTCACAATCTGAGATTAAACTTGTGTGTGTAGGGGGCAGTGAGCAGGGTCTTCCCTCTGCTGCATCCATTCTTGCCAGCCATTATACAAAAGTCAAGGACTAACTAAAACAACTACAAAAATCTAATGAAAGTTGTTATTAAAAGTACACAGTAGGTATTTTTAAAGTATGCATTGATAAAAATTGTGTAGAAAAGGAATATAATTTATATTAACATTAACAAAAAGCAAGTAACAAAGCCTTTAAAAACAGTAAGTATTCTAAATATAAATGCCAAATAATTTTAAACATAAAGCATGAACATAAGAAGTGACCTAAACTAATTAACTATGTTTAAGATGACATAGATAATAAAATTCAAAGGAAGTTCAAAGTACAGACAATATACACTCATAAACCTGGATTTCAAAGTAAGAAATTAAGAATAAGAGGTTTTGAATTATGAAATAACAAAATGAACAATTAATATAGATGATAAAGGGTAAAGCTAGCAAAATAAAAGACAAGTTAATGAGAGTTAATAGGATAAAATATCAAGGACAAGAATTAGAAGATAACATAAATACAAGTTTCAGAAAATATAGGAAAACACTAGATGTAAGTTAGCAAAGTCCTGAAATGAGCTAAGAATGGCAGATAAAGAACAAACAAAAGAGCATGAATCAGTTTGTTAGCAGTCCTTGAACCTAGGACTATGAAACGATTCTTTCTTTTTTTTAACTTATTTATTTTTAATTGAAGCATAAGTGCTTTACTGTATAGAATTCTTTATTAAAAATAAGCACCCTAAAAAGAACAACTGCCCAGAAACACACAAGTCACAGGACTCAAAAGAGTAGAAACACCAGCTTGCCCTGTGCAGAGCTCTCCAGGACCTGAGAGGCTGTGAGGATGACCAGAGAGAGGTGCCCTTTTCTCCTGCCTGTCATAAACAGGGATGTCCTCTGTTCAGGCTCCAGCTCAACCTTCAAGGGCTCTCTGCATGAGCAGTCGATTGGCTACTAAGGAATGCATTAAAGATAAACAGTGGGAAATCAGGCCAGACACACAGAATACTACAGAATGCTTTAAATGCCACACTAGATCAGTGTTTGCCAAATCTGGGCATTTGATAAAAAATATAGGTCTCATCCTGGAGATTCTAATTTCATAAATCTGGAGAAGGGGAGGGGATGGGGAAGTAAATGCTCTGTGATTGTCCCTGACAACCTTTTTCAAACAGATTCTGACTTTTTAACAGGTCACACACACACACAAACACACTCACCCCCAAAGTAATTTTTATATTTATCCAAGTTTAGAAAATAATGATTTATGATCGTAAGACAGCTGAGGCTTTTCAATATCCACGGGTCAGTTTCTAAAACATAGGTGATGAGAAAAATGCTCTGAATAATAGCAGGTCAGAGTTACACAAACCCAGTAAAAGTTTCAGCCAAGTAAGAGGGATGCTAGAAACTAGTTGCTTTCATTTGAAACTTAACTATTTTTAATACTTTTTGCTACTGCCAAGAACCACCAAGTTAAGAGGAAGTCATGAATATATGTGTCACTAGTAGCTTTTAAGTATCAGAATATTGCCAAAACAAACAGCAAGGGTCCTTTGATATTCATATTTCTTTGAGATCAAATGTATGCACTCCAAGTCATATCTACTTCTAGCAAGACACTGAAAGGATGAAAACTAAGATGACTCAAGGTCTTTCTTCTCAACTGCTGCAGCGCACAGTGCTACGTATATATTGCTGGCACACCTAGGAAGTGATCATGTTTGTACAGCACACTGAATAAACTGCAAGGGATTTAGAAGCCTCTGCATGAATATGGTGAAAAAATCCATTACATTTTCTTACATCAAATCATTTGGAAAAAAAAAAAAAAAACAGTTTCGGTGTAGTATTTGTGGGGGCAGGGGATACACATTCCAATCCCTCCTAGGGAAAGGGTTTCAACATCCCCAGCAGCCAGTTCCTACAGGGATTGCCTCACCTTCCCCAAGAACACACCTGTTTTGTGGGGAAGCCCGTATCTAATGACCAATCAAGGTAAGAGTATAAGGACCCAAGCATACTGGCCTTACAGGGAACAATTCTGTGCAGTCTTGAACACTCCAGAGCTGCCTATGGGGAAGGGGGGACTTGGCCCAGTCTTTAAACTCATCATAATACAATCTCCTCTACCCAATCCTACCCTACCCACTTCTCTCCACAGGGGGATCCCTAATAAATACACTGTCCCCAAACTCCATTTCAGCAACTGTTTCTGAGGAACAAACCTGCAACAGTATTCAAAATTGATGTAGGAAACTTTCAATCTTTTCAAAATGTTTAATTAAGAAACTTGAGTTTGACTTCCTTATTTCACCTTTTTGATTTCACCTTTCCTATCATGATTTTTGGTTAAAATGACTACTTGTAACTTTTTATCAGACTTTAATAATGAACCCTTCAAATATTTGTGAATCCTCATCTAAGAGAAACTTTGTTCACACACAAGAATAAATTTTTTTAAACAAAATTTTACCACCATCCAAAAATGTGCAATGATTGAAAATCTAGTTTTTTAAAATGAATATCTTTTCACTCATTTGTGTAAATACTATTAAAATAGTTCATGAGGTATTTTGTATCCAATCAAATAATTCTTCCCAAATAACTGACAATAATGGTGAAGCTTTTATTTGTAGTGAGTGCATGCATGCTAAGTCGCTTCAGTTTAGTTCAGTTCAGTTCAGTCGTTCAGTCGTGTCTGACTCTTTGCGACCCCATGAATCTCAGCACGCCAGGCCTCCCTGTCCATCACCAACTCCTGGAGTTCACTCAGACTCACGTCCATCGAGTCAGTGATGCCATCCAGCCATCTCATCCTCTGTCGTCCCCTTCTCCTCCTGCCCCCAATCCCTCCCAATATCAGAGTCTTTTCCAATGAGTCAACTCTTCGCATGAGGTGGCCAAAGTACTGGAGTTTCAGCTTTAGCATCATTCCTTCCAAAGAAATCCCAGGGCTGATCTCCTTCAGAATGGACTGGTTGGATCTCCTTGCAGTCCAAGGGACTCTCAAGAGTCTTCTCCAACACCACAGTTCAAAAGCATCAATTCTTCAGCACTCAGCTTTCTTCACAGTCCAACTCTCACATCCATACATGACCACTGGAAAAACCATAGCCTTGACTAGACGAACCTTTGTTGGCAAAGTAATGTCTCTGCTTTTCAATATGCTGTCTAGGTTCAGTTGTGTCCAATTCCTTGTGACCCTATGGATCACAGCCTGCCAGGCTCCTGTGTTCACAAGATTCACCAGGCAAAAATACTAGAGTGGGTTGCCATGCCCTCCTCCAGGGGATCTTCCCAATCCAGGGATCGCACCTGAGTCTCTGACATCTCTTGCATTGTCAGGCGGGTTCTTTACCTCCAGCACCACCTGGAAAGCCCCTTATTTGTGGACTGCACACATGCTCTTGGAGCTATCATCATGTACCTCAATTTGACATTACTAACTGTGAACAGCAACTGCTCTTTACAAAGGATAAAAGTCTTTGGTGTGAAATTGGGGCTCAGAGTTGACCCTGATAGCTATGTTAGTCAGAAGACCCCACCCCTCTTAAGGCTCATGAAACATGAACCCATTCATAAACTCGGACATGGCAGCTGCTCAATGATAATACCTTTTCTGAGCCGTGGTCAGAGTATCCTAGCAGAATGGCAAATGCTCAGTTTTGCCCACCATCTTTGCTATCTGTTTTCACTGCTGGGATGATGATCAGACCTCCTCACTCAATCAGTTCCCTTTAAGTCCTGGATGAGGTTGCTCAAGCTAAGTTTGCCAGAAAAAAATACAGGATACCCATGTAATGCACACACTGCATGGAACTTATTGTACTAAAAACATGCATTTGTTTTTTTATATGAAATTCAAATCTAATTGGGTGTCATTTATTATTATTTGCTAAACTTACCAACTCCACTTTAAGTCCTGAAGACTGGTGAGCCCAAGACCACAGCCTGGAATGGGCTAAGGAGATCAATATCTCTTCAAATACCTGTAACTCATTTTCTCTGTGTATCTTTTGGGAAATGCGGTTGCTAGATTTGATGTTGTTAATTCCTTCAGTTTGCCTTCTGAAAGTTTTCTTTGCCTTTTATGATGTATCTTTTTTTTTTTTTTTTAACTTTTTTAATACTTTACCAGTGCTTCTCTGGATTCTAATTATTTCCAGGTTGCCTAAATCAGAGATTAGTCAATGTTTTCTATAAAAGGTAGATTGGAAATATTTTAGGCACTGAGGGCCATACAGTGTCTGCTGTTAGTACACTGTCCTTGTAGGGCAAATGCAGCACTGACAGTATGTAAATTCAAGAGCATAGCTGTGTTCCAATAAAACTTTATTTACACAAAAAGGTGGTAGACCAAACTAGACCCACAGGCTGCAATGTGTCAATCCCTGCTCTAAATATCACTATACCTGGATCTGTCCCTGTCTATAATTCCACCTTTGTTAATCTCATCCAGTTATGTAACTCACCTACCACTTGTATTTCAGAGACAGCCAAATCTGCACCTCAGACCCTACCTTCCCTCCCAATCTAGAGTCTTACATTCCAAAAGAAGTAAGATGATTCTTCCTGAATGTCCCATAGACACTTTCATTCATCAAGTCCAGCTTCCTGCTGCCTCTCCTGTTCTTATTCCATGTTTATATTTTTGTCAATAGAACTTTTATCCTTACAGCTAACACAGCTCAAAAATTACACAGGAGTTTGGTTTCTCCCTTCCCCTAGCTGCTCAAATTCCTCCAGTTGATGAATTCTGTAAATACAGTACATTAATGCTGTATGTGGGTAACCTCTCCTTTCCTACCAGCAAGGGGATGCTTTCTGTACCTCTCACCCAGCCCTTGGCAGTATCATTCAAATGACTGTTGGATATCAGCATCTGCCTTTTCCAGTCAGATTTCTCCAATACCATCAGACTGCCTTTCCTTAAAGTGACTCTAATTTTTCTTTTTTTATCAAAACCTTTTGAACCCTTCTAATGCTTTTGTATGAAAGTCCAGGTTCTTTTGCCTGACACCAAAGACCCTCTGGGAGCCAGCTTTGTATTAATGATCCAACTGTTTATCTTTGTGCGTCATTAACTGTGGTCAATTCTCGGTCATCCAAATACTTCCTTATCGGCTTAATTTTCCCATACTTTGGTTTTCCCCTGCCTTCCCAACCAAGGGCCACCTAAAAGGCCTCTCTCACCTTCCAAGTAAAGAAATATTTCCATATTTAGAGCTCCTGACTAAAGGTAGAATATGCCTCCCTTACTGCTATTATCATTTCTTACCTGTATCACACTTAGTTATTGCCCTGTCTTCCCTTACACACTGCTTGAAACCTGAAAACAGATTCTCTGAATATTCTTTTCTCAAGCCACTCAATTAAAAAACTTCTAGCCTTTCTCATTTTAGATATTAAACACATACTTGAAAAATGAATAAGAAACAGAAGATTGGTGTTCTGTACACAAGAGAAGATATGTAAATGTAAATGTACTGCATCTGACATTAAACTTAATGATAAAGCTGAGAGTAAGGACTCAAGACTTAAAGGGTGCTTTTTATTACATACATATTAAGAAATAGAAAACTGAAGTATAATAGCAGTCAGGGCCAGATCAGGAACTAGAAATCACACTAGTTAATTTTAGCAAAGAGAATTTATTAAAAGGAATTTTGATAAGGAATAAAGTTGTAACTAGATAACTGAAAAAAAAAAAGAAAAAGAAAATGCCAACATATCAAAAAGGTGGTAGTTGAAAGAAGTACCTCATCCCTAGGGCCTGTGAGAAGCAAAAGGAAGTTGACAGTATTGAAACTCAGAAGCCTAAAAGAAGGGTCTCGTGGAGCTGGCTGACACTGGAGATGGTGTACCTATTTAGCTGGTGTTGAAAAAGCAATTCCAAGTGGATTCAGCTGCATCTATAGAAAGGAACTGCTACTGTCAGGAAGAAGAGACACTGCTGGGGAAATGCTCATAGGAAGGGGAAGCAGACAGAAAGAGCAAATGCCTTCCTCCTCGACCAGGCCTTCTAGTGCCCCCTATTGACAGAGCCTACCTTGTAGCAGCTGGCAAAACAGAAGCCTCAGCAAAACAAAGGCATTAGAGTATAGAAAGGTGGGCTTTCAAATAAAAGGTAATAACTTTAGTGACATAGGAGGAATACATAACAATAAGAACCTGTTGAAGTGTGGCACTTGTGAGCTTGAAAATGAAATCAAACAAACGAAAGTAAGCAATATGGGACAGATCTCTTGCCTATTTAAAATAAAACTGTAAAGACTTCTAGGTGGGAACCTGAAGGCAAGTAAGAGAAAAAAAGATGAAAATACATTTGACCTCAAAAATCAAATAACAGCTCAAGAAAACAACACCAAGACAAATTAACCATGATCTTGAAGACAAAAAAAAAAAAAAAAAAGGAAAGTTGTCATAATTGGTAAAGTGCTGTTAATTCAAACCCCAAGGAATTCTAAACTGCCATTGTTTCACACTAGAGGTCACCCCTGTAAGAAAATATAATTGTACTATCCTTTACTGTCCCCCTGTAGCTGTTACAATACTGCAGAGCTGCTCCTAACTGGAAAGAGATTGGATTTTTATGAGACTGACATGCTAAGCAGCTTTCTAGCCAAGTAAAATACTGTATTAAACAGGATTCACTTTCTTATGTTAGTGAGAAGCAGATATATTGACTGTATAGTACAGGAAAACAGTATTCAACACCTGCACTCACTGACCTGTTTCTAAGTACCAACTTTAATCAGAGGTAGGTCAACACTGTTATGAAGAAACGATACTTGGTATAACAGAGACTGATATTAGGTATGTTTTCTTTTTTTTAATTGGGGAAAATATTGCCTCATGTCAGCAGAGAGCAGAGATAACATGAAACAATTAGACCAAATATTTTAACAAACGCACTAATTTTGAAGTTTATCGCCTTAAATTACTTACAGCTTAGGAAACTAGACTGTCTTTATCATTTTATGACAAATTATGATTCAAGGAAATGATATTTGTTAGAATTCTTCATGGTGGAGGACCCTCTTTACATGCAGAATTCTAATTTTTAAAATCATTTTGAAAGCACTAAAAATAAGCTGATCATTCGTTAACAAGATTATACATTGATGTAATTGAGTTTTTTTTTTTAACTTTT
The DNA here is from genome assembly GCF_029407905.1 of Bubalus kerabau. Taxonomy (NCBI): domain Eukaryota; kingdom Metazoa; phylum Chordata; class Mammalia; order Artiodactyla; family Bovidae; genus Bubalus; species Bubalus kerabau. The sequence continues at coordinate 123,837,224 of NC_073627.1, forward strand.
TATTTGGTATTGGGGTATAACCAATTAACAAACAATGTTGTAACGGTTTCAGGTGAACAGCAAAGGGACTCAGCCATACATATACATGTGTCCATTCTCCCCCAAACTTCCCTCCCATCCAGACTGCCACACAATATTGAGCAGAGTTCCATGTGCAATAGAGTAGGTTCTTGTTGGTTTTCCATTTTAAATTCTGCATCATACACTGAAAATATAACACCTTCCTTTTTTAAAAATACCTAAGTCCAGTTGTGTTTCTTGAAGACATCAATACCAACTCTATTCTTTAAACCATCCAAAAACCCAACTTCTCTGGTCCTCAACTGCCTCACATACTGTGGTCTTTTCTTGTACCCCACTTCAGCCACCAACTCACATGGTCACATCCTTTTCCTTCTCATCAATTAAGCACACCACCTTCAAAACTTCTGCTACCACTGCTTACCCTTCCAGCACTTTTATGGTAGATATACATATACTTATTACATTTCATTATAATTACATATACTCTCATTTTATTATTCTAAGGAGTACGTCAAGGCTGTATATTGTCACCCTCCTTATTTAACTTATATGCAGAGTACATCATGAGAAACACTGGATTGGAAGAAGCACAAGCTGGAATCAAGATTGGTGGGAGAAATATCAATCACCTCAGATATGCAGATGACACCACCCTTATGGCAGAAAGTGAAGAGGAACTCAAAAGCCTCTTGATGAAAGTGAAAGTGGAGAGTGAAAAAGTTGGCTTAAAGCTCAACATTCAGAAAATGAAGATCATGGCATCTGGTCCCATCACTTCATGGCAAATAGATGGGGAAACAGTGGAAACAGTGTCAGACTTTATTTTTGGGGGCTCCAAAATTATTTCATATGGTGACTGCAGCCATGAAATTAAAAGACGCTTACTCCTTGGAAGGAAAGTTATGACCAACCTAGAGAGCATATTGAAAAGCAGAGACATTACTTTGTCAACAAAGGTCCGTCTAGTCAAGGCTATGGTTTTTCCAGTGGTCATGTATGGATGTGAGAGTTGGACTGTGAAGAAGGCTGAGCACCAAAGAATTGATGCCTTTGAACTGTGGTGTTGGAGAAGACTCTTGAGATTCCCTTGGACTGCAAGGAGATCCAACCAGTCCATTCTGAAGGAGATCAGCCCTGGGATTTCTTTGGAAGGAATGATGCTAAAGCTGAAACTCCAGTACTTTGGCCACTTCATGCGAAGAGTTGACTCATTGGAAAAGACTCTGATATTGGGAGGGATTGGGGGCGGGAGGAGAAGGGGACAACAGAGGATGAGATGGCTAGATGGCATCACTGACTCGATGGACGTGAGTCTGAGTGAACTCTGGGAGTTGGTGATGGACAGGGAGGCCTGGCGTGCTGCAATTCATGGGGTCGCAAAGAGTTGGACACGACTGAGTGACTGAACTGAACTAAACTGAGCCTCATTAATCAGAGAAGGCAATGGCACCCCACTCCAGTACTCTTGCCTGGAAAATCCCATGGATGGAAGAGCCTGGTAGGCTGCAGTCCATAGGGTCGCTAAGAGTCGGACATGACTGAGCGACTTCACTTTCACTTTTCACTTTCATGCTTTGGAGAAGGAAATGGCAACCCACTCCAGTGTTCTTGCCTGGAGAATCCCAGGGACGGGGACTCTGGTGGGCTGCCATCTATGGGGTCGCACAGAGTTGGACACAACTGAAGCGACTTAGCAGCAGCAGCAACCTCATTAATACATCCAATCCAGTCCATCACTTCTTATGTTGGTACCCCACTGACAGCCTGTGATTTATCATTATAATCACTCACTTGCTACTTACTCAACTCTGTTGTCCAGTTCCCCTCTAGTATTTCATCTGGGTAAATGCCAATATTGGTTAAACCCAACTATCTCCCTAATCTATGCTTCTCTCCATAAAGCTGAATGGTTGGGGAAAAACACAGAACTGCACTGTCAGGTCTAAATTTGAAAATCATAACCAGAGTTACATGGAAATCATAACCAGAGAATCAAAAAGGTCTCTAAACAACCCAAACATACTTTCAGGATATATTCACTCACCTACTTACCAAAATGGAGTTTTAATATCTTCTCTCTCCTTAAACCTCCAGCATTACTATTTCTCTAAGACATGTATACTCTCAGCTAATGATATTGCCACATAATTGACTGAGAAAATGAAGCCGCTAAAGAGAACTACTTCCTCTTACCTCACCAAGTCCATCACCTCCCTGGATCTCCTCCCATGTCTCTGCCTATCCCTCCATTATAATGTATGAAATGTGTCTTTCCTACCACTTATACTCCAGGGCCCAGCCTTTGTCTACTTCTCAAGATATTTATTCATTTCCTGGTAATAAACTTCTCCCTCTACACAAAATCATTCCCATCAACCTATGCACCTTCTTAATTACATCCCAATGACATCTACTCCTATGGACCCTGTATAACCTCCATCTAGCCTGTGATCCACTTCAAGTTTCTGAAGTACCTTTCTGCTCATTTGCATGACAAAAAGTATTGAGTGGCTTACTTATAGGCCATGCCATCTCTTCTGGACTTGTTACCTTTTCTACACAATTGATTCTTCTTATCAAGGTTATTGGGAATCATCAAAGGCCACCATGTTTCCAAATTTATTTGGTACTTCTATATTTGTTCATCTTACTCAAATTCTTGGCAAGATTAGACACCAGTGGCCATTCAATCCTCTTTAAAATGTGCCCTTAATTTTTGTGATTCCACATTTTTCTGTATTTCTCCCTTATACACTAATCACTTCCTCTTGTCTCTTTCTGTCCCCTCCCTTCAGTTCAAACTTGAGAAGCTATAGTGTGCCAGGGTTTCTCCAAGGCTCCACTGTTCTCCAGCTCCAGTGTTTTATTTGGCCAGTTTTTACATATTCCATAATTTTAAATACCACCTGTGGGAGACTATCAAATTTGTATCTCCATCACACCTCTCCATTGAGCTCTGAACTCTAAACTAATTAACTATAATCCTATGACTGACATTTCCACTTGAATATCTAATCATCTTATTAAACCTAAAATGGCCAAACAGAATCTTGATTTCCTTGATTTTGTCTCCAGCATTGGCAACTTTGGCACTCTCCCACCACCAATATCTTCACCAAGCACTTGGTGCTCAGATACAACATTTAGCATCATTTTGAGCCCTCTCTTCCCCTCACCCCTCCTCACTCACATGCAATCCTTTAAAATATTATGTAAGATTCATCTCCAAAAAAGATTTTAAATCCACTCACTCATTTTAATCTCTCCTGCACTAGAACTTTCAGTCATCATTACCTGCATAATTGTTTTGGTCTCCTTCAAGAGAGATCATTTCCATGACTGTAGAAGCTTTACTTTCACACACACACAAATCTAAACTATCTTTTAAAAATACAAATCCTCTCATGTAACACAACACACTCCCAACACACACACACTCTTAAAGCCCCATCACTTATTTCCCTTTGCACTTAGAACAAAATCTAAAGTCCCTATCACCACCTACACAAAACCAATATGACATGACCCAGTTCCACCTTTCCAGCCTTAGACCTACCACTCTCTCCCTAGCTCATTATACCCCTGCTTTTCTTCCTCCAACTCACAAAGCTTCTCTACCTCAAGGTTCTGTATTTGCTATTAACCTCTGCAGGGGGAACTCTGCTCCTAGATCTGTATGCTTGGCTCCTTCTCATTGCAGCTCAAGTTCCATCTTCACAGAGGCCCCACTGGTCTGCACTGTATCACCCTGCTTTCATTTCTTCATAGCACTGATCACTCTCAAGACACAAAAAAATCTGTCTTGCTCATTTCCTTGTAGTTCACTTGCTTTCTTTCATCTCTCAGCTCTCTCTGGCCCAGAGACTTTGTATATATTTTTCATCACTATATTTAGAGCCTAGACTATCTAGAGCATGCATGCATGCATGCTAAGTCACTTCAGTCATGTCTGACTCTTTACAAGTTTATGGACCATAGCCCGCCACGTTCCTCTGTCCATTCTTCTCCAGGCAAGAATACTGGAGTGGGTTTCTATGCCATCCTCTAGGAAATCTTCCCAACCCAGGGATTGAACCTACATCTCTTATGTCTCCTGAACTGTCGGGTAGGTCCTTTACCACTAGCACCACCTGGGAAGCCCATCTAGAGCATAATGGACACTAAATAAAATCTGTGCAGAAAGTAGGAAGTTCCGAGGGAGAAATGGACAGAGGAAAGAAGGAAGGAAGAAAATAGGGCTTAATGATTTTTTTCATAAAAGTAATGATAAAACTAATTGCACAGTTTCTCTAGCATCTCTTTCCAACTCCTTCAACCAAATTTTATATCTGCAAGTTGATGTGTAAAAAGTACAGGGTACAGCTTAGCTAAGGCATAGCTATATTAAGTAAAACTAATCTGACAGGATCAGACCACTGGGGTTTGGTCATTCATATTCTGGATGGCTAGAACGATAATGTGCCAAACCTCCTTGGGTACTCAGTGAACCACACTCTCCACCATCTCCCTACACACTCCAGTCAATTACCCATCTGGTTTGCCTGGCTCACCCAGTTGTATTTGAATGAGGGTTTTCAGCTCAAAGTGAATGGTGTGTGTCCGACCTGAAAGGCAGCCTCCAGCAGCTGTTGCATCCTGAGCCTCCCATCATCTGCAGCCCCCCTCTCCAGACAGGAGTCAGAGCCTCCCCCAAAGCAGCAGGATGGTTAAAGACAGAGGAGGAAAAGGGGGGCCCATGGCAGGAAGCGGGAGGCCTGGGTTCTGCCTCCCACTCGCTGTGTGACTTGATACAATCCCTGCACCACTCCAGGTTTCTGTTTCTCCAGCTGCAACTGTGGGGTTCACACTAGGTAATCTCTAGGAATTCCTTCCAGTGCTAACATTCCAGACTTAAAAGCCTCCAAGTGGTAACCATTTGCTGGGCGGCAAATTCTCCAACTCAATAAGCCAATCTCCAACCTGGGATGAGTGGTGATATATTACTGCTATTTAGGTTTTGTTTTTTTTAATATTTTCCCAGAACCCCATAATTACAAGGTTACCATCACCACACCCTTTTGACATAGAATCAGTGACAAGCTCTAATTACCCTGCTTTGCTGGAGGTGGAAGGAAGGCACAGAACGATTCCATGACTCACCTTCTATTCACCAGAAGCAGTGGTCTGGCAGAGACTAGAAATGCATGAACATCCCAGTTGTGGACCTGAGCTCAGGACAGCAAGCCACAGGGCTCTGCCAGAGCATACAGATGCTTTGCCTTTTTTTTTTTTTTTAATTCTGGGATAGATGAAAAATACTCATGATTGCATTCTTTCTGAACGATTCACTGCTACTAGTGCTAACACAACTGGATTTAAAAAAGAGTTCTATTTACTTCAACAAACCACGTAAGAACATTCTGTGTGGGCAGGCAATGAGGTATGGTGCATGGGGAGAGTGTGGACTTTAAGAGATACTCACCTTTGTTTTGTGAGCAAACATTTTTCTAGGTATTAAGAAATCATAAAAAGGATAAAGGTGTGTAAGAATCAATTCCACTCATAGCTCTGCAAGATACTTAATTCTTTGAATCTCGGTTTTCTTATGTGCAAAATGAGATTGGTAGACTTGCCCACAATACTCTCACAAGGATGATATGTTATGAGAAATGGCAGTTACTCCCTTTTATGGTTCCTCAGTTAATTAGCACCTTTCCCTTCACCCTCTAGAGGAAGCAAAGAGGCATTCCCTTCCCACACACCATACCATCTACGACCAAGGCCCCCTGCTACCATCATCCAAAGAAGAATGACCACAGGCTACTAACACAAGCGATCCATCGTCTGTGGGGTTACAGGACCCCCTGGGATCTCTAGTTCCATCCTCACTAATGATATGCTGGATCGTAAGAAATGAACAACTGACCCTGCGTCTCCATCCATAACATTAAGGCTGATTAAATTGTCCCAGGGAATATTCTGGAAGGAAGAGTCTTCCAATTTATAATTAAGAAAGGGTCTGTGAAAGGTTTATACATTGTTGGACATAAAATGTAGACGAAGTGCTATGATTTTTAACGAGCAGTCTTTCATGTCACACTTAAATGTCTCTAGTTCTCTGAATAAACACTTCAGCCTCCTTGTCCGTCAGCTGGTCCCTGTCATGACAACAGCAGGGTCAACCATAAAAACCAGAGGATAAGAACAAAGAGACCAAAAATAGGGAAAGAAGGCAGTTTACCAACAAGGCAAATATCTTATCTCAGCTTATTTCCTTTTCTTCCCCTTCAGAGATATGGAGAATAACATTTTCCAACATCAAGCTTCTGTTGTTAGCCAACATTGTTAAAAACAAGGGACTCCAAAGGACAAACAAGAAACAAGCTTACACATGGGTGGTCTGTGTCATTCTGTGATGCAGAAGGAGCTCAGGATGCTGAGATGGGAAAGGTGCTTTCAGGCCAGCGGCCTGCCTGATGATTTGCAGGAGATGGCACTCCTCAGTGAACTGAGACTCAGTTTCCCCAGCTCTGCATAAGCCAAATAAGAATGAATTGTCCCCTATATGTTTACAGAACTAAACTCCTATGAATCCTGGAGTAATGTACATAGAGGCTAACATCGAGTATAACACATGCTTTATATTCACAGCACTGAGGGCCCATAAGCCCAGAAATTTATTACTATCTTTACAGCTTCTGAGATGGCATTGTTCACTTCTTAGAGGTAAGAATGTGTTTTATCTCCCTGAGAAAAATATAAACTTGTGCAAGAACAATGTATTTCAACATATCTGTATTGTAACAAGTTTCCCAGGTACTTCAGATTAGAAAAAGATCCAAGGACCACAATTTGAGAACCTCTGGTCTCAATATACATGCATATTCTCAAACTATTAAACAGGAAGAAAGCAAAGGGCAAGAAAAGACATCTTTACTATTTGAAAGAAACCAGTAGTAAAAATGCCACTTAAACATGATTATTCTCAAAATGTAGAGGGAAATTTTTGAAAACACAGATTCCTGAACCCTGTTCCTTATCTATGAAATCAGACCTGTATAAAGGGGGTATTAATGGCCCATATACAGGTATATTTGCAAAGCCCCTAAGGCGATGCTGCTGATGGCCCGGGGTTTGGGAAACCACTGCTAGAAAGTAAAGCCTTGGCAGCCAAGTCTGCCAAGTATGTCATTCCATCTCCTCTATACCCAGTGGAAGTCATCTCTCCCCTCTCTTGTGAGCATCTGTGATCATCATCGTAGAGAGCAGCCTTGTTTGTTGGGGGGGGGGGGGGCGCAGGGCGGGGGGAAGAAAAGCTATTTACCTAGTTTGCAAGCCAAGGGAGAGCTTAATTAACATCAGAGCAGATATCATTTCCTCCTCTCTCCTTGCCCTAGGAACTCACAGGGATGATGAGAGGATTTTTAATTAATGTTTGAAAAGCATTCTGAGATCCCTGGACAAGAGGCTGTGGAGAAGGGCACAACATGATTATTGTTGTTATTAATAATAGTTGTATTAATAGAAATAATGAAGTTCTCCAAAGTGTTTTTTTAGAAAACCTGTGACAGCCATCACCAGTTTGTTTTTGTGCCAAGAGTTTTTTGAGAGAATAAAAGAAAAATGGAAAAAAAATTAAAATGCTTTTTCCCAATTCTTTTCTTACCTATTGAAAGAAAGTGTTAGCCACTCAGTCATGTCCGACTCTTTGTGGTCCCATGGACTGTAGCACAGCAGGCTCCTCTGTCCATGGAATTCTCCAGGCAAGAATGCTGGAGTGGGTTGCCATTTCTCCAGGGGATCTTTCCAACCCAGGGATTGAACCTGGGTCTCCCGCATTCCAGGCAGACTGAGCCACCAGAGAAGAAATGGATAAAATTTTGAGGTTCTAGTACATGAACTCTATGTAAAGTTCTTAAATATTTCCAAGGTAAGTTAAAATACAAATATTAATCTCTATATTACCAGTAAAGGACTATGGAGAGACATAGTTACAATAAAAAGAAATCACTCTGAAACATTCTGAATTTAAGGATTACCACTTGTTAGTTACTGACTTACCACTTACTAATTTTTCAACTTTTAGCAAGTCTCATTGTCTAAATTTCTTTATGGTAAAACTTGGAGATATAGAAATATGTTCTACTGAACTCACAGACTAATGAAGATTGATGGAAATGGAAATGATAAATGTGGGAAAATTTTATGCCTGTAAGTTATACAGATGTTACTGATGATGATGAAAATGATGATAATGATAATGATGACAATGATTCCACTAAGAATCAAACTGTAAGAGGTACAGATGAATCTACATTACTTAAGATGGGTTTTTTAAATATATATTTTATATTATGAAGTAAAATTATTCTATAAGGCTCACAATGAAAAGCAGCTTCCACCCCAGTCCTTATTCCAAGAGAGGCTCCTTTTCAAATCTTCAGCTGTTTCTTTTGATGTTTCTCTTCATACTGCCAATTAATACAATCAAACTGTTATAACTTGCTTTGCACAAATAGGAAATAATCCATTTCCTATTACAATAGATATATTAACTTTTTTTTACTACCACTCTCATTTACCTTCCTCCTTTCTATGATATAGTTAATTTACCTTTGCTGAAATTAATATTTATGACTTACATCATCACTATTGCATAAATATTGTTTATTGCAAACCAACTAGTATACTATTATGCATTTCTTCTCATGCAATTCTTTTTTTTTCTTAGGGTTATTAATTACTTAACATTTTTTAAAACTTAGATTTCTACCTATTTTATGTTAGTTCCTTCCACATATTCTTAGGAGTAAGCAAACAAATGAAATAAAGAGTAGAAAACCAACATAACCAAAACCAAAAACCAATGAAACTGAGCTGATTTTTTTATAAACAAAATTATTATTACAATCTTCTAGCTAAAACTTCAGCTAGACTTAATCAAGAAAAAAGAAAACAGAATCAAATAAAATTATAAATGAAAGAGGAGACATAACAATCGACACCACAGGAATAGGATTAAAAGAGGTTACTATGAACAATTATACACAAAACTGGTGTATAAGCAGCTTGGATTATAGGTGGATAACTAGGTAGATAACCTAGAAGAAAATAAATAAATGTCTAGAAATATACAACTTACTAAGAGTGGATTAGGAAGAAATAGAAAATCTGAACATATCAATAAAGACTAAGGAGAATGAATCAGTAATCAAAAATATCCAACAAAGAAAAACCCAGGACTAGGTGGCTTCACTTGCAAATTCTGCCAAACATTTAAAACAGAATTAATGCTAGTCCTTCTCAAACTCTTCCAGAAATTGAAAAGGAGGGAACACTTCCAAACCCATTTTGCAAGGCCATAATTACTCTGATACTAAAAGCCAGGTAAGGACACTACAAGAGAAGAAAAGTATAGTCAATACCCACAATGAATATAGATGGAAAAGTTCTCAGCAGAATACCAACAAATCAAATTCAATATTATATAAAAAGGATCATACACCATGAACAAGTGGGATTCAATACATGCAAATAAACAAGCATACACATTATAGAATGAAGGATAAAATTCATAAGATGTTCTCAGTAGATGAAGAAAACAAATCATTCCATGATTAAACTCTCAACAAATTGGATATAACATACCTCAACATAATAAAGGCCATATATGACAAACCTATATATATCATATTCAATGGTGAAAAGCTAAAAGCTTTTCCTATGAGACCAGAAAGAAGACAACATGTCTTCTCTCACCACTCCAACATAGTAACAGGCATGTTAGCCAGAGCAGAGTAATTGGTAATTAGCAAGAAAAAGACAAGAAAATTGGGGAAAAAAAGAAGTAAAATTATATCTGTTTGCTAATGACATAATCCTATATATAGAAAATCCTAAAGATTTCATCTATTGTTAGAACTAATACACATATTTAGTAAAGTTGCAGGATACAAAATCAACATACAAAAAATGTTGAATTTGTAACACTAACAACAAAATACCTAAAAGAGTAATAAAGAAAATGATCCTATTTACAACAGTTTCAAAAACAATAGAATACTTGGGAGTAAATTTAACCAAGGAGATGAAAGACATACACACTGAAAACTATAAGACACTGATAAAAGAAACTGAAGACACAAATGAAATGATGAAATTCCTTGTTCATAGATCAGAAGAATTAATACTATTAAAATGTGCATATAACTCAAAGCCATCCATAGATTCAATGAAATCCCTATCAAACTTCCAGTGTTTTTTTTTTCCCCAGAAATAGAAGACAATCCTAAAATTTGTACAGAATAAATAGCCAAATAACTATTTATACAGACCTCAAATAGTCAAAGCAATCTTGAGAAGGAAGAATAAATCTGAGAATACAACATTTCCTGAATTCAAACTATACATCAAAACTATCATAATGAAAACAATATGGTAATGGCACTAAAACAAACACATAGACCAATGGAACCAGACTGAAAGCCCAGAAACAAATCCATGTTTATAAGGTCAAATAATAAAGGAGCCAAAAATACTCAACAGAGAAAAGTCATTTCAATAAATGATGTTGAGAAAACTGAATATCCACATGCAAAAGAATAAAATTGAACTTCTGTCATGCACACCGCACAAAAATTAACTGAAATGAATTATACACTTAAGATCTGATGTAAAATGCCTAGAAGAAAACAGAGAAAACGTTCCTTGATATTAGTCTTGGGAACAACTTTTTGAATATGACAACAGTTTTTTGTGTATGACACAAAAAGCACAAGCAACAAAAGCAAAAACAAACAGATGGGTCTATATCAAATAAAAAAACTTCTGCACAGCAATACAAATCAACAAAATGAATAAGCAACCTACAGAATGGGAGAAAATATTAACAAACCATATAGCTGACAAGGGGTTAATATTCAAAATGCATAGTGAACTTATAGAACAGCACACATACATACAAATACAATGCAAGTTAAAGTGAGCAGAGGACCTGAAGACATACAAACGGGCAATAACTACTTGAAAAGAGGTTCTACATCATTAATTATATGGGAATCAAAGCCATAATGATATATCACTCACATATGTTGGAATGGGTATTATCAAAATGACAAGAGATAACAGATGATGATGTTAAGGATATGGAGAAAAGGGAAACTTGGAGCTCTGAAAGTGAGAATGTTAATTGATGTAGCCATTATAGAAAACAGTATGGAGGTCCCTCACAAAACTAGAACTGCCATATGACCCAACAATCCATTTTGGGTTATATTTCTGAAATGAATGGAATTACAACCTCAAGGAGATATCTTCACTCCCATGTTCATCACAACATTATTCACAACAGCCAAAACATGGAAACAACTTAAGTGTTTATCAACAGGTGAATGCTAAAGAAAATGTGACATATATGCATATACCTATAAAGGAATATTATTCATTCATAAGGAGGAAGGAAAACCTGCCACATGTGTCAACATGCGTAGACCTTGAGGGTATTATGGTATGTGACATAAATCAGACAGAGAAAGACAAATACTATGTGGCTTCCCTGGCAGTTCAGCTTGTAAAGAATCTGCTAAAGAAAAAATATTTATTTACAAGAAGGAAGAAAGTCCTTCAACATGTGGCCACATGGATAAACTTTGAGTGCATTATGGTACTTGACATTAGTCAGACAGAGAGACAAATACTATACTAAATGTTAAAAGCCAGATTCATAGAAACAGTAGAATAGTTGTTGCCAGGGACAGGGAGTTGGGGAAAGTAGGGAGATGATGGTCAAAAGGTATAAATTTCCATTTATAAGACAAATAAGTTATGAGGGATCTAACACAAAGCATGGTGGCTATAATTAACAATACTGTATTATATACTTGAAAACTGCTAAGAGAGTAAATATTAAATGTTCTCACAACAAAAGACAATAATAATTACATTAGGTGATAGATGTGCTAACTAACATTACTGTGGTAATTATTTTACAACATATATATGTATCATGTTATCATACTGTACACCTCAAACTCACATAATGTTATATATCTATTATCTCAAAAAAGCTGGGATATTTTATCATGAAGCTACAGTAGTCAAGCTAAACATATATCAATAGAGTTGAGAGAACAGAAATAATTTCTTACATTTTTTGCAAGGGTCAATTCAATGAAGGGGAAGAGGGTGAGAATGGCACAGAAATAACTGAATATACATGCAAAGAATAAAACTGTGACCTAACTATACAGGCAGCAAAAGCAAGACCAGGAGATGACTACAGTTCAGATCATGAACTCCTTATTGCCAAATTCAGGCTTAAATTGAAGAAAGTAGAGAAAACCTCTAGACCATTCAGGTATGATCTAAATCAAATCCCTTATGACTATACAATGGAAGTGAGAAATAGATTTAAATGACTAGATCTATTATACAGCGTGCCTGATGAACTAAGGATGGAGGTTAGTGACATTGTACAGGAGACAGGAATCAAGACCATCCTCAAGAAAAAGAAGTGCAAAAACCAAAATGGCTGTCTGAGGAGGCCTTACAAATAGCTGTGAAAGGAAGGGAAGCAAAAAGCAAAGGAGAAAAGAAAAATACACCCATTTGAATGCAGAGTTCCAAAGAATAGCAAGGAGAAATAAGAAAGCCTTCCCCAGTGATCAGTGCAAAGAAATAGAGGAAAACAATAGAACACAGTAAAGACTAGAGATCTCTTCAAGAAAATGAGAGATACCAAGGGAACATTTCATGCAAAGATGGGCTCGATAAAGGACAGAAATGGTAGGGACCTAACAGAACCAGAAAATATTGAGAAGAGGTAGCAAGAAAACACAGAAGAACTGTACAAAAAAGATCTTCACAGCCCAGATAATCATGATGGTGTGATCACTGACCTAGAGCCAGTCATCCTGGAATGTGAAGTCAAGTGGGCCTTAGGAAGCATCACTAGGAACAAATATAGGGGAGGTGATGGAATTCCAGTTGAGCTATTCCAAATCCTGAAAGATGATGCTGTGAAAGTGCTGCACTCAATATGCCAGCACATTTGGAAAACTCAGCAGTGGCCATGGGACTGGAAAAGGTCAATTTTCATTCCAATCCCAAAGAAAGTCAATGCCAAAGAATGCTCAAACTACTCCAGAATTGCACTCATCTCACATGCTAGTAAAGTAATACTTAAAATTCTCCAAACCAGGCTCCAGCAATATGTGAAACATGAACTTCCAGATGTTCAAGCTGATTTTAGGAAAGGCAGAGGAACCAGAAATCAAATTGCCAACATCTACTGGATCATCAAAAAAGCTAGAGAGTTCCAGAAGAACATCCATTTCTGAATTATTGACTATGCCAAAGCCTTTGACTGTGTGGATCACAATAAACTGTGGAAAATTCTGAAAGAGATGGGAATACCAGACCACCTGACCTGCCTCTTGAGAAACCTGTATGCAGGTCAGAAAACAACAGTTAGAACTGGACATGGAACAACAGATGGTTCCAAATAGGAAAAGGAGTACGTCAAGGCTGTATATTATCACCCTGCTTATTTAACTTATATGCAGAGTACATCCTGAGAAACACTGGGCTGGAGGAAGCACAAGCTGGAATCAAGATTGCTGGGAGAAATATCAATAATCTCAGATATGAAGATGACACCACCCTTATGGCAGAAAGTGAAGAAGAACTAAAGAAACTCTTGATAAAAGTGAAAGAGGAGAGTGGAAAAGTTGGCTTAAAGCTCAGCATTCAGAAAACTAAGATCATGGCATCTGGTCCCATCACTTCATGGGATATAGATGGGGAAACAGTGGAAACAGTGTCAGACTTTGTTTTTCTGGGCTCCAAAATCACTGCAGATGGTGATTGCAGCCATGAAATTAAAAGACGCTTACTCCTTGGAAGGAAAGTTATGACCAACCTAGATAGCATATTCAAAAGCAGAGACATTACTTTGCCAACAAAGGTCCATCTAGTCAAGGTTATGGTTTTTCCAGTGGTCATGTATGGATGTGAGAGTTGGACTATAAAGAAAGCTGAGTGCCAAAGAATTGATGATTTTGAAGTGTGATGTTGGAGAAGACTCTTGAGAGTTCTTTGGACTGCAAGGAGATCCAACCAGTCCATCCTAAAGGAGATCAGTCCTGAGTGTTCATTGGAAGGACTGATGTTGAAGCTGAAACTCCAATACTTTGGCCACCTCATGCAAAGAGCTGACTCATTGGAAAAGACCCTGATGCTGGGAAAGATTGAGGGCAGGAGGAGAAGAGGGCGACAGAGGATGAGATGGTTGGATGGCATCATCGACTCGATGGACATGGGTTTGGGTGGACTCCGGGAGTTGGTGATGGACAGGGAGGCCTGGCATGCTGTGGTTCATGGGATCGCAAAGAGTTTGAACCTCACAAAATATACAAATATTAACTTAAAATGAATCATAGACCCAAATGGAAGAATCTCTAAGGCCATAAAACTCTTAGTCAAATCTTCAGAGTAAATCTCTTTTATCTTTGATTTGGCAATGATTTCTTGGAAATGAAAACCAAAAACACAAGCAAAAAAGAAAAATTAGACAAATCAGAGATTATCAAAATTAAAACGTTTTGTTCAAAGCATGCTATCAATAGACTTACTGTGGTGATCATTTCCCAATATGTAAAAATATTAAATCATTATGTTGTATACCTGAAACCAATATAATGTTATATCAGTTATATCACAGTTATTTTTTAAATCACACTATCAAGGGAGTGAAAAGACAATCCATAGAAAACTAAATAGACATTTCTCCAAAGAAGACATACAGATGGCTAACAAACACATGAAAAGATGCTCAACATCACTCATTATCAGAGAAATGCAAATCAAAACCACTATGAGGTACCATTTCACACCAGTCAGAATGCCTGCGATCCAAAAGTCTACAAACAATAAATGCTGGAGAGCGTGTGGAGAAAAGGGAATCCTCTTACACTGTTGGTGGGAATGCAAACTAGTACAGCCACTATGGAGAACAGTGTGGAGAGTCCTTAAAAAACTAGAAATAGAACTGCCTTATGATCCAGCAATCCCACTGCTGGGCATACACACTGAGGAAACCAGAATTGAAAGAGACACGTGTACCCCAATGTTCATCGCAGCACTGTTTATAATAGCCAGGACATGGAAGCAACCTAGATGCCCATCAGCAGATGAATGGATAAGAAAGCTGTGGTACATATACACAATGGAGTATTACTCAGCCATTAGAAAGAATACATTTGAATCAGTTCTAATGAGGTGGATGAAACTGGAGCCTATTATACAGAGTGAAGTAAGCCAGAAAGAAAAACACCAATACAGTATACTAACGCATATATATGGAATTTAGAAAGAGGGTAACAATAACCCTGTGTACGAGACAGCAAAAGAGACACTGATGTATAGATCAGTCTTATGGACTCTGTGGGAGAGGGAGAGGGTGGGGAGATTTGGGAGAATGGCATTAAAACAGGTATAATATCATGTATGAAACAAGTTGCCAGTCCAGGTTCGATGCACGATACTAGATGCTTGGGGCTGGTGCACTGGGACGATCCAGAGGGAGGGTATGGGGAGGGAGGAGGGAGGAGGGTTCAGGATGGGCAGCACGGGTATACCTGTGGTGGATTCATTTCGATGTTTGGCAAAACTAATACAATATTGTAAAGTTTAAAAATAAAATAAAATTAAAAAAAAAGAAAATGATAAAATATGTACAAATTTTATATCTGATAAACGTTTTGCATGCAGACTATATAAAGGACTTGGAAATCCACCATTAAAAGCTAAATAACCCAAGCAAAGGATCTGAATAACCATTTCTCCAAGGAAGATATCCTCCCGAGGAATGTTCAACATCAGTAGTTATCATGGTACTACAAATCAAAACCATAGACAGTACGTCACATTGACTAAGATTGCTAAAAGAAAAAACAAACAAACAATAAAAAAAACAAGTACTGGCAAGGATTTCATAAATTGTTCATGGAATTGTAAAATGACACCTCCACTTAGAAAACAGTTTGGCAGTTTCACTAAAAGTTAAACATAGTGTTTTCATATAACTCAGAATTCTATTCCTAGATACACATTCAGGAGAACTGGAAACATATGTCCACACAAAAACCTGTATACTAATGCTCATGGTAACATTACTTATAATAGCCAGGAAAATGCACATCTTAATGCCATCAACTGATGATTGGAAAAATAAATCATTCTTATACAACAGAATATTATTCAGCCATACAAAGGAATGAAATGTTGATATGTTATTATTCAGTCATTAAAAAGGAATAAAGTGATGACATAAACTATCAGTAAGTCAATGATAAACACTAAATACATTATGCTAAGTGCAGGGAGTCAATCACAAAGGCCAAATATTGTATGATCTCTTTTTTATTAAATGGCCAGAATAGGTACATCCATAGGGTGAGAAAGGTTAGTGGTTGTCAGGAGCTGAGAGAAGGAGAGAATGGGGAGTTAGTGCTAATGGGAGTTTTGTTTCAAGGTGATAGAAATATTCTAGAATCAGACAACAGTTAATGGTTATAAAACCTGTTAACACAATAACAGACCATTAAATTGTACATTTAAAAGACTCAGTTTTTCATATGCTATGACATATGTCAAAATTGCTCAGAAATTATGGACAGATACCAATATTGTGTCAGTAAATATAAAGAAAAAATACTTTGTAATAAAAATTAGTTTTTTAACAGGTAAATTTGCATTATTAAAATCATTATAATAAACATTTTTTTACCCTAAAATACTATTGGTGCTGAATAAATTTGCCTTATTTAATGATATTGTTTCATTTTTGCCATCCAGACCCTGTCAAAGAACATCTTTAGAGAAAAGAATTTTCACCATTAGCTTAACCTTCTCAATTGTCTAAAAATTACACATATGTTTGTAAGTGTGTGTACCGGCAAGAACAAAATAAGAGAAACTCACATTATTAATGTCATTATTTTCATAGTTTTTCAGGTGATTACTGAACTAACTCATTTGTTTGGAAGTTGTATGGATATACCACTGAGTTGTAAAACAAAATGCAATTCTTATACCTAGGAATCCATGACTTCTTTTCTCTCAAACAGTTCTACATCACAGAAGAGTACTGCTGAGGGCACAGTCTACATCTAGAGTTTGCTGCAGATATCATATATTCTAAGTAAGACTTCTGGCAGTAACTTTTTTACTCTTGATTACCGTCTAAATTCCAGAAACAAACCTAATCATATCAGCTTCACTCAAAACCTTTGGGAAGGAGTTTAAACTCATACTGCCGGAAAGAAGAAAAGGAGGAAAGAATAGAATAGGAAACTTGAGGCACTGTCAGCGCTGTAATCAGCATTCTTAGAACTAAGTTATAAACTGAAACAAACTTTACCAGTGAAAGTAATACGGAGAAAGACACTACTTATGGTTACCAAGCGGTTATCATGATCAAATGCTGGCCCACCAAATGGTATCCAGTACACACTGAAAATCTGGAGGGCTATGGGTCCTTGAGCTCTTCAAAACAGTGGCATCATCTCTCAAAGGACAGAAAGGAAATGCCACCCGTGGAATTACAGCCTTTATTCAATATCCTAAAGCTAACTCAATATTACTGTGGTCATTTTGTTGTGGCTACTAGTAATAACTTGCATTTTTACCATGCTGTGTTCAAAGCACTTATACATTTATTTAATTTGATTATCACAGTCATCATCTAAAGTCAGAAGAGATTAAGTATTATTAGTACCATTTTCCAGATAAATCAACTGAAATACAGATTTAACTTCATGGCTTGACAACCTCGTTTTCACAGGCCTGTATACCTTTCTCTTCTTGAGACACTTCTTTGTTAAAATACCACAAAAATATTTGGAACAAAAGCCAGTAACTAAAGCATGCATATACAGGAGTCATTGACTAAGACCATCCCCAAGAAAAAGAAATGCAAAAAGGCAAAATGGTTGTCTGAGGAGGCCTTACAAATAGCTGTGAAAAGAAGAGAAGCTAAAGGCAAAGGAGAAAAGGAAAGATACACCCATCTGAATGTAGTGTTCCAAACAATAGCAAGAGGAGATAAGAAAGCCTTCCTCAGTGATCAGTGCAAAGAAATAAAGGAAAACAATAGAATGGGAAAAACTAAAGATCTCTTCAAGAAAATCTGAGATGCCAAGGGAACTTTTCATGCAAAGACAGGTGCAATAAATGACAGAAACAGTATGGACCTAACAGAAACAGAAGATATTAAGAAGAGGTGGCAAGAATACACAGAAGAACTGTACAAAAAAGATCTTAATGACCCAGATAACCACCATTGTGTGATCACTCAACTAGAGTCAGACAATCTGGAATGTGAAGTCAAGTGGGCCTTAGGAAGCATCACTATAAACAAAGCTAGTGGAGGTGATGGAATCCCAGTTGAGCTATTTCAAATCCTAAAAGATAATGCTGTAAGAGTGCTGCACTCAATGTCAGCAAATTTGGAAAACTCAGCAGTGACCACAGGACTGGAAAAGGTCCATTTTCATTCCAATCCCAAAGAAAAGCAATGCCAAAGAATTGCACAAATGCACAACTGCATTCATCTCACATGCTAGCAAAGTAATGCTCAAAATTTTTTAAGCCAGGCTTCAACAGTACGTGAACTGAAAACTTTCAGATGTTCAAACTGGATTTAGAAAAGGCAAAGGAACTATATATCAAATTGCCAACATCCTTTGGATCATGGAAAAAGCAAGAGAGTTCCAGTAAAACATCTACTCCTGCTTTATTGACTATGCCAAAGCCTTTGACTGTGTGGATCACAATAAACTGTGGAACATTCTTAAAGAGATGGGAATACCAGACCACCTGACCTGTCTCCAGAGAAACCCGTATGCAGGTCAGGAAGCAACAATTAGAATGATACATGGAACTACAGACTGGCTCCATATTGGGAAAGGAATACGTTAAGGCTGCATATTGTTACCCTGCTTATTTAACTTATATGCAGAGTACATCATGCAAAATGCCAGGCTGGATGAAGCACAAGCTGGAATCAAGATTGCCTGGAGAAATATCAATAACCTCCTATATTCAGATGAGACCACCCTTATGGAAGAAAGCAAAGAGGATCTAAAGAGCCTATTGATGAAAGTGAAAGAGGAGACTGAAAAAGCTGGCTTAAAACTCAATATTCAAAAACGAACATCATGGTTTCCAGTCCCATCACTTTGTGGCAAGTAGATGCGGAAAGAACAGAAACAGTGACAGACTTTACTTTCTTGGACTCCAAAATCACTGCAGATGGTGACTGTGGCCATGAAATTGAAAGACGCTTGCACCTTGGAAGAAAAACTAGACAGCATATTAAAAAGCAGAGACATTACTTTGCTGACAAAGGTCCATCTAGAAAAAAGCTATGGTTTTTCCAGTAGTCATGTATGGATGTGAGAGCTGTTCTATAAAGAAAGCTAAGCACCTAAGAATTGATACTTTTGAACTGTGGTGTTGGAGAGGATTCTTGAGAGTCCCTTGGACTGCAAGGAGATCCAACCAGTCCATCCTAAAGGAAATCAGTCCTGAATATCCATTTGAAGGACTGATGCTGAAGCTGAAACTCCAATACTTTGGCCACCTGATGAGAAGAACTGATTCATTGGAAAAGACCCTGCTGCTGGGAAAGATTGAAGGCAGGAAGAGAAGGGGACTATGGAGGATGAGATGGTGAAATCACTGACTTGATGGACGGGAGTTTGAGTAAGCTCTGTGAGTTGATGATGGACAGGGAAGCCTGGCGTGCTGCAGTCCATGGGGTCTCAAAGAGTCAGACATGACTGAGCGACTGAACTAAACTGAAAGGATGCATGATCTAATCTATTCTCTAATAAGCACACACATATTTTCCAAGCTAGCTCCTTAGAACAATTTATACAGTTTTTATAATTAATAATTTTTATAAATAGCAAAAAGATATACAAAACTTTTAAGTCCAATTAAATGCTTCAACATACAGTGCCCTGAAGAATAAATACGTGACCTCTAAACCAAGTTCAAAAAAGCCAGCCACCAACTACTGAAGCAACTTCAATTAGCGTTTAAGCTTGTCTCTTAGATAACATTATCTTTGTAAGACATTTACACCAGAGATCATTTGCTCATTTCCCCATGAAAATGGGCCTAGGATATGACAAAATGGGACTGGTGTCACATTTAATATATTTATTAAGCAATTACAATAAAACCTTTGTTGAGAATGAGAGTGTACTTCAAGTATCCTTTCAGGATAATTTTACTAAAGAAACAGATCAACAGTATTCAAGCATAGCATTTTTACATTTATTATACAGTAAATATCATTTATTTCTATGTGTCAGGTTTATTGGTGTTGCTAAAAATATAGTACACTAAACAAAAACTAGAAGGTCTTTGCCCTCAAAGAGTTTACATTATAGTAGACAGAAATGAAAAATAAACAAATACATATGTAAAAGAATATTAGTGAGTAGAAGCTTATACAGAGAGAACTAAAATAGGGCAATGTAAGAGAATAATTGAGCAGATATGTTTGATTGGATAGTTACTGTCTGCTGAAGGTGATATTTAAACTGACATTTAAGTAACCAAGAGAAACAAATTGAACAAAGATATTGAAAGATCCCACAGTGTTCTAAAATGGAATGAACTTGTAGCTTTTCTAGAAATAGTCTTTGGGTTCTTTTTTTTTCAATCTCTGCCATCTACCATCTTTTTTAAAATGTATAAACTAATCCTTTGTTGAAAGCAATTTGTGCAAACTTGTACAATTTTCTTTGGAAAATTAAAGATGGGTATATGTATGAATTAAAAAAAAGAAAAGCAAGTTTAACTTGGGAGAAAGAGAAAGAGAATCCTCCTGTGATTATAGTGGTTACCAGATGATGTCAGAGAGATAGGTCAAAGGCAGATTACATGGGGTATTTTGGTTAAACCAGAATAAGAGTTTTCTGTGTACTAATAGGAACAATCTAGCATGTTGGGAATGGTGGGTGAAATGGATGATGGTGGACAGAGGAGTATCATAACT
Organism: Bubalus kerabau; assembly: GCF_029407905.1. Taxonomy (NCBI): domain Eukaryota; kingdom Metazoa; phylum Chordata; class Mammalia; order Artiodactyla; family Bovidae; genus Bubalus; species Bubalus kerabau. Next base: position 123,858,297 of record NC_073627.1, read on the forward strand.
CAAGAACATGATACTAGCTTTCACTTACCACTCTTATTTTATCTGCTATTTTAGAGGTGACAGAACTGGAGTACAAGTATACTCACCACCCTATAAATGTAACAGTGGTGAAGATTTCCAGTAAAGATAGCTCCATTAGTTCTGACTTTGATGCAACCTATTTGCTCCAAGCAATGAACAATAATACACAAAGGTGAAAATAGTTACAGACATCTCAAAATCAAGATAAACACTTCTTTAATGAAAAGGAGTAAAAATAAAAAGCACTCAGCCAGGCTAAAGTCATGAGCTGCAGACCTCTAGGTCTGAAAAAAAGAGTGACTAGCATGCAGGGAGAAGGAAATGGCAACCCACTCCAGTATCCTTGCCTGGAGAGTCCCATGGATAGAGGAGCCTGGCGGGCTACAGTCCATGCAAAGAATCAAACACCACTGAAGTGACTTAGCACACATGGAGCATGCAGGGAAGTGGGCTTCCCAGTGGAAGTGGGCACTAGTGGTAAAGAACCTGCCTGCCAATGCAGAAGACATAAGAGATAGCAGGTTCAATCCCTGGGTCAGGAAGATTCCCTGGAGAAGGAAATGGCAACCCACTCCAGTGTTCTTGCCTGGAAAATCCCACAGACAGAGGAGCCTGGTTGCTACAGTCCATAGAGTCACAAAGAGTCAGACACAAAAGAAGTGACTTAGCATGCACAGCATGCAGGGAAAGAGACAGAAACCTGGCTATTACTTGAAGCAAGAGACTTTGGTGGGGCTATTTCCCTTTTTGGATAAAAAATTAAATTCCCACCACTTGCCTAAAACAGTGGTTCTCTACTGGAGGTGCTTTTGTCCCACAGGAAACACTTGGCAATGACAGGAAGTATTCTGATTGTCAGAACTAGGGATGTAAAGATGCTACTCATATCTAGTGTATAGAGACTAGAGATTCTGTGAAACATTCTATCACACAAACAGACACAAAAAGTCCCCCACAGCAAAGAATTATCTGGTGCAAATGGTCAATATTGCTACCATGTAAATAATGCAGTATTGAGTGTCAAGTCTCAATTGTGAGAAATCATAGTTACTTAAGGCCTAGAGACATCAAAAATATAAGCACAGTCTCTCAACCAAAAATTAACCAAGCACTCCAATGGCTCAGTGATCACAGCTGTGAATTCTCCAATATCACTTAGAAGCAGGAACCACAAAATGAATAATGAGACCTGCTCATGGACTGCAGTCCTAAAATTCAATCACTAAACCCGTAGTGGAGAAGGCAATGGCTCCCCACTCCAGTACTCTTGCCTGGAAAATCCCATGGACAGAGGAGCCTGGTAGGCTCCAGTCCATGGGGTCGCTAAGAGTCGGGCACGACTGAGCGACCTCACTTTCACTTTTCACTTTCATGCATTGGAGAAGCAAATGGCAACCCACTCCAGTATTCTTGCCTGGAGAATCCCAGGGACGGCAGAGCCTGGTGGGCTGCCTTCTATGGGGTCGCATCGAGTCAGACACGACTGAAGTGACTTAGCAGCAGCAGTAGCAAACCCGTAGGAAGGGAAGAGTGGGAACAGAAGAGAAATGTGAAGAAATATCAATTCAAAATTAACCTTTTGAACAAAACTCCAAAACATGTGAAGAAATGCTAAGAAAGACAACACAACCAAAAACTAGAACATAAATGTACTTAAGTTATATATACAATCAGCAGAAAAACATAATCTACTAAAAACTGTCAAATTTCAAATTTGAGTAAAGAATACTTTGTACAACCAACAAAAAATATCATCAGAAAACAACTAAAAATTTAACAGACTTCAGGCTTTTCTGAAGCAATTTATAATATGAGGAGACTACAAAGCAATGAAGAAAAAAGTCTGAAGAAACTGGGATATATAACAAAACTCTGGTCCAAATATAAAGACAAGTGAAAAAAAGTTTAATGAAAAATTAAAATATATTTCAAGACTTTTCTATAGGAATTACCAAAGAATTAAATGAAAAACTGTGTCACAAGAATGAATGAGTATTGAATTCATTTTATCATAAAATTAAAATAATCTGGAAGCTATACAAAAGAGAATATAAATGGACAAAAAGAATATGTAAAGAAAGTTGATAGGGAAAGGGAAGAGAGGCAGTGAATACTCATGGATTTATTCATCTCATCACCTGTTAGCAAAAGATATTCTATAGGTGTAATAAATTAAGTAATTATGGCATATTAAGGATATAAAGGTAACATTAATAAAAAATATATTCAATAGAAAAACTGCATGGCAAAATAATAGAAAGATATTAAAATGGAGAAATTAAAATTGTACTAGTTCCATCGTTGCTTACAGAAAGGAATCAAGTATAGTTGTTGGTTCACAAACTGGTACCCACACACAGAGTGCAAAAAGAAACCAAAGAGAGAGGCAGGCTATCCCAGACTGGTAGGTTTCAGGTTAACCAAGTAAGAGAACTAACTCACTTACCAGGCTTGTCTTGGGTGGCAGCACCAGGAGCATGAGACAGGCTGGGGCCTGGGACCCTTGGCTGCAGTATGTGCACCTAAACAGACATCTACTCCTCCAGCAACAGATTCAAAGAAATTATAAGGGACCAAAAATAACTGCACACATATGCAGTCGGGGCAAATCAGGAACAAGATAGGAAAAAGCCAAAACCCAACTGCAGGGAGGTGTGGAAGCAAAAGCAGGGTACTGAGCATGATCCCTGTGCTGAGCAACACCAATGTTGCGAGCAGACTACCTAAGCCCCTCCTTCTGGTCAACTCACCCATCCTCCACTACCCCCGCCAACACACACCCTATTTAAGAAACCAGCTCGCCCCAATCCCCAGGGAACCAGCAAGGGCACCTGTTAGCTGTTTCCTTCCCCTCCTGTGGCATGACAGGCCACCATAAAGCTTTGCCGGAACTCCTTCTCTGGCCTGTTATCAATTTGTATTGATTAAAGAGCCCAAGGACCCAGGTGGGTAACAAGTAGACACCCTACACCTGCCCTCTAGAATCTTAAAGTTTATGCAGAGGGCTTAAAACAAGGTTCAGTCACCTGCACAGTCCAGATCCTCTCAACAATATAGTGCTCTCCCAAGGCTACATCTTTGAGAGTAGTTCCCACCGAGGGAATAGACAGCAAGGAGTACATTACAAGGACAGGGGAGGGGGTGAGGAACTTCCCATTGCCCTGGTCCAGCTCTAGGGTCAACCAGCAGTCACATCCTTTTGATGACCTCCTACAGCAACAGTTCATAAAAATAAAAAAGGAAATGCTGAAACAAAAATATGTTGAAGGGCCCCACAGAGAATGGGGTTTCCCAGGTGGCTCAGTGGTAAAAGAATCCACCTGTTAATGGAGGAGACACAGAGGATGGGTTTGATCCCTGTGTTGAGGAGATCCCCTGGATGAAGAAATGGCAACCCACTCCAATATTCTTGCCTGGAAAATTCCATGGACAGAGGAGCCGGGCTGGCTACAGTCCATATAGGTTACAAAGAGTCAGACACGACTGAGCATGCACACAGCAGAGCCTGGGGCCTAGGGTCAGCAGCCTGCACTCCATTGCATGGGTGCCTACCTTTCCCTGCCCACCACAGCTTTAGGGGCTGTGGGCAGTGAACATCTAGATGCTGTGGACAACCATGTTCTGCTCTCCATGCGTAAATTTACAGACATAAATGGATACCAAAAGGGAACCGTGTTGGAATAGTGAGAATGAGCAATTTTGCACAAGAAGCTTTGGAAGATGTTTACTGTAGTCTGCCTGAGGTTGGGACAAAGTTAATCAAACAAGAGCAGTTTGGTGCTTTGGAAAGTGTGAAAGCTGCTGGTGAACTCTATTCTCCTCTATCAGGAGAAGTAACTGAATTGAATGAAGTTCTAGCAGAAAACCCAGGACTTTCAACAAATCTTGTTAGGAAGATGGTTGGCTGATCAAGACACTCTGTAACCTTTTAGAACTAGATGAACTATAGAGTGAACACATATATAAGAAATACACAAAACCTATAGAGGAGTGAAAATGGAACCCCTAAATAAACTAGTTTGAAACCAAGAAAGCGCTGAAAATATTTTTACACAGAAACATACAAATCATATGTTGAAAAGGGGAATATAGAAGTGTTGACCTGAGACAGACAAATTGCCAGATATTTCCCTAGCAACGATGGACAGCAGATAGCTGTAATTCAGAGTTTGCAACTATGAGCGAATTCCCCTCATGACAAGGGAAGGAGAATGCTTATTGAGGAGAAAAGGAAGTTAGGAAGGCTGTTGTTAACAGAGTCCATGGCTTTTCACTGGTTGAGTCCTCACTAGGAAAGAAGAGGGGTCTGTCTTCTTCCTATTGGGCTCTGCTATCAGTTCAGGCCATGAGAGCTCCCTCCGCTAGTCTCCCAACTCTGTTTAGCTGAGGTTGCTATATATTAATTTTTATAGAATGAATTAAACATAAGAGAATTAAGAAAAATATAGCTCATATGAATAAACATACTGTATGTTTGTACATATAGTGTAAGAGTATGTTAAAAGAGGAGCGCAAAGCAAAAATCAATTCACTGCAAAATTCAAAAGTCATGATGTCCTAACTTAGGCTTCCCTGAAAAAGCAGCCTGAAATAGGTGGTTAATTTGGGGATGTAACCACAAGAATCAGGAGTGGAGGGCAAAGAAAGGTGAAACAAGGAAGCGGTGTGTCATGAGGCTGATTACCCATGGGCAACCTGAGCATGATCCCACTGGGAGCTCTGTGCAGCCATGTGAATATATCTCAGAATATACCTTTCCACCCAAGAGATGGAAAAATTTCACATCACTGTCCCCTGTCCCCATTAGTCATGATCTTTTGCCCATAATAACACCTGAGCAGGTATGTAAAAATACACAACTTCATGTTACAGACAAGGTTTGGTAGTCAGATTACACATACAGAGAGCCAGCTGCTGCAACAACAGCTGGAGTGAAAAGTGGGCCACAAGAAAGTGAGGCAGGGCACAGCTGTGTCTGATAGTCATGCCTCAAAGAAGTGGCTGTAAATAAAACAAGTTGGCAAAAGTCTTTTGCGTAAATGCATATAGAGGAAGATTTCAGACAAGGTTGAATTCACAGCAAATATTATTTAAAGGGTACACTTCACAGAGAAGATTTGAAAATTACATCTTTGTAATTATGTCAGGAAGCAACAGTTAGAACTGGACATGGAACAACAGACTGGTTACAAATAGGAAAAGGAGTATGTCAAGGCTGTATATTGTCACCCTGCTTGTTTAAGTTATATGCGGAGTACATCATGAAAAACGCTGGGCTGGAAGAAGCATAAGCTGGAATCAAGATTGCCGGGAGAAATATCAATAACCTCAGATATGCAGATGACACCACCCTTATGGCAGAAAGTGAAGAGGAACTAAAAACCCTTTGATAAAAGCAAAAGAGGAGAGTGAAAAAGTTGGCTTAAAGCTCAACGTTCAGAAAACTAAGATCATGGCATCCGGTTCCATCACTTCTTGGGAAATAGAAGGGGAAACAGTGGAAACAGTGTCAGACTTTATTTTGGGGGGCTCCAAAATCACTGCAGATGATGATTGCAGCCATGAAATTAAAAGACCCGTACTCCTTGGAAGGAAAGTTATGACCAACCTAGACAGCATATTAAAAAGCAGAGACATTACTTTGCCAACAAAGGTCTGTCTAGTCAAGGCTATGGTTTTTCCAGTGATCATGTATGGATATGAGAGTTGGACTGTGAAGAAAGCTGAGCGCTGAAGAATCGATGCTTTTGAAGTGTGGTGTTGGACAAGGCTCTTGAGATTCCCTTGGACTGCAAGGAGATCCAACCTGTCCATCCTAAAGGAGATTAGTCCTGAGTGTTCATTGGAAGGACTGATGCTAAAGCTGAAACTCCAATACTTTGACCACCTCATGCAAAGAGTTGACTCATTAGAAAAGACCCTGCTGCTGGGAGGGATTGGGGGCAGCAGGAGAAGGGGACGACAGAGGATGAGATGGCTGGATGGCATCACCAACTCGATGGACATGAGTTTGAGTGAACTCTGGGAGTTGGTGATTGACAGGGAGGCCTGGCGTGCTGTGATTCATGGGATCACAAAGAGTTGGACATGACTGAGCAACGGAACTGAACTGAATTATAAATTATATCTTTGTAGTAAATAATACACAGCAATTTCCATAAAGCAAAAGCAACATAAAACGTAAGAGAAAGACATAGAAGACAAGATGATAACAAAAGGTTCAGAAACAACTCTGGAGTCCAAAAAGAAATCAAAGTGAAATAGGCAGAATGTATTTTGAATATAACAATTAAACTTAAAAAAAAAAGAGGAAAAAATATAAGAGTTATTCTTCAAAATAGTAACTGGCTCCAGTTCTTTCATCAAGAAATTCTACCAAACTTTTTTCAATTGACATATAGTTTACCCATAACATTATATTAGTTTCACGTGTACAACATAATTCACTATTTGTATATAATGCAAATTGATCACCAAAATAAATCTAGGTAACTCTCCTCACCACATATAGTTACACTTTTTTTTTCTTGTGAAGAGAACTTAAAGTTGAACAAACAAGAAGAGTTTGGTACTTTGGAAAGTGTGAAAGCTGCTGGGGAATACTCAGTAACTTTCAAATACAATACAGTATTATTACCTATAGTCACTGTTCTGTGCATTACATCCTGATGACTTATTATTACATAACAAATAGCTCCAATAATATTTGAACTCTTCTAGAAAAAAGATTTTAAAAGGAAATCCCCCAAATAAGTTTTATGAAGCAAGTGTAACAATGGTACAAAGCCTGACAAAATAGCATGCACAAAAAAGAAAACTACAAACAAATTTCATTTACAAATACTAATACAAATATCAAAAATATTAGCAAGCAGAATGCATTAGAATTTTTAAAAAATAATAAACCATGAGAGAGAGAGACAAATTAAGAATATAGGGTTAATAGATACACCCTACTATATATAAAGTAAACAACAAAGACTTACTATGTAGCACAAGAAACTATATTCAGTATCTTGTAATAACACATAATGGAGAAAAATCTACAAAAGAATAAATATATGTGTGTGTGTATAATCAAACCACTTTGCTGTACACCTAAAACTACACATTATAAAACAACTACACTTCAACTTAAAAAAATAAATAAACCAGGACAATACATCTTATTCAAAGAATGCAAGAATACTTCAATACCAGAAATCTGCATATAACTCACCACATTAACAACTCATAACAGAAAATCACACAAAAACTATAGTTGCTGAAAAGGCATTACAAAGTTTAACAACATTCTTCATAAGAATTGTTTTTAAAAATAGATTCTTCTGTGTATGTGTAGGGCTTCCCTGTTGGCTCAGCTGGTAAACAATAGGCCTCAGTTCAGTCGCTCAGTTGTGTCCAACTCTTTGTGACCCCATGGACTGCAGCATGCCAGGATTCCCTGTCCATCACCAACTTACAGAGCTTACTCAAACTCATGTCCATTGAGTTGGTGATGCCATCCAACCATCTCATCCTCTGTAGTTGCCTTCTCTCCCTGACTTCAATCTTTCCCATAATCAGGGTCTTTTCAAATGAGTCAGTTCTTCTCATCAGGTGGCCAAAGTATCAGAGTTTCAGCTTCAACATCAGCCCTTCCAATGAATATTCAGGACTGATTTCCTTTAGAATGGACTGGTTGGATCTCCTTGCAGTCAAGGGACTCTCAAGAGTATTCCCCAACACCACAGTTCAAAAGCATCAATTCTTTGGCACTCAGCTTTCTTTATAGTCCAACTCTCACATCCATTCATGACTACTGGAGAAACCATAGCTTTTTTCTAGACTGACCTTTGTCAGCAAAGTAATGTCTCTGCTTTTTAATATGCTTTTCTTACAAGGAGAAAGCATCTTTTAATTTCATGGCTGCAGTCACCATCTGCAGTGATTTGGGAGCCCAAAAAAATAAAGTCTCTCACTGTTTTCATTGTCTCCACATCTATTTGCCATGAAGTGATGGGACCGAAAGCCATAATCTTAGTTTTCTTGAATGTTGAGTTTTAAGCCAGCTTTTTCATTCTCCTCATTCACTTTCATCAAGAGGCTCTTTCATTCTTCTTTACTTTCTGCCATAAGGATGGTGTCATCTGCATATCAGAGGTTGTTGATATTTCTCCTGGAAATCTTGATTCCAGCTTGTACTTCATCCAGTCTGGCATTTCACATGATGTACTCTATATAAAAGTTAAATAAGCAGGGTGACAATATACAGCCTTGATGTACTCCTTTTCCAATTTGGAACGAGTCTGTTGTTCTATGCTCAGTTCTAACTGTTGCTTATTGATTTGTATACAGATTTCTCAGGAGGTCTGGTATTTCCATCTCTTTAAGAATTTTCTAATTTGTTGTGATCCACACAGTCAAAGGTTTTGGTATAGTCAATAAAGCAGAAATAGATGTTTGCTTGGATTCTCTTGCTTTTACCATGATCCAATGGATGTTGGCAATTTGATCTCTGGTTGCTCTGCTTTTTCTAAATCCAACTTAAACATTTGGAAGTTCATGGTTCATACTATTGAAGCCTGGCTTGGAGAGTTTTGAGCATTATTTTACTAGCGTGTAAGATGACTGCAATTCTGTGGTAGTTTAAGCATTCTTTGATATTGCCTTTCTTTGGGATTGGAATGAAACTGACCTTTTCCAGTCCTGTGGCCACTGCTGAGTTTTCCAAATTTGCTGGCATATGGAGTGAAGCACTTTCACAGCATCATCTTTCAGGATTTGAAATGGCTCAACTGGAATTCCATCACCTCCCCTAACTTTGTTCCTAGTGATGCTTCCTAAGGCCCACTTGACTTCACATTCCAGGATGTCTGGCTCTAGGTGAGTGACCATACCATCCTGATTATCTGTGTTGTGAAGATCTTTTTTGTACAGTTCTTCTGTGTATTCTTGCCACCTCTTCTTAATATCTTCTGCTTCTGTTAGGGCCATATAATTTCTGTCCTTTATCGAGCCCATCTTTGCATGAAATGTTCCCTTGGTATCTCTAATTTTCTTGAAGAGATCTCTAGTCTTTCCCATTGTGTTGTTTTCCTCTATTTCTTTGCACTGATCACTGAGGAAGGCTTTTTTATCTCTCCTTGCTATTCTTTGGAACTCTGCATTCAAATGGGTATACCTTCCTTTTCTCCTTTGCTTTTCACTTCCCTTCTTTTCACAGCTATTTGTAAGGCCTCCTCAGACAGCCATTTTGCTTTTTTGCGTTTCTTTTTCTTGGGGATGGTCTTGATTCCTGTCTCCTGTACAATGTCATGAACCTCCGTCCATAGTTCATCAGGCACTCAGTCTATCAGATCTAGTCCCTTAAATCTATTTCTCACTTCCACTGTATAATCATAACGGATTTGATTTAGGTCATACCTGAATGGTCTAGTGGTTTTCTCCACTTTCTTCCATTTAAGTCTGAATTTGGCAGTAAGGAGTTCATGATCTGAGCCACAGTCAGCTCCTAGTCTTGTTTTTGCTGACTGTATAGAGCTTCTCCATCTTTGGCTGCAAAGAATATAATCAATCTGATTTCAGTGTTGACCATCTGGTGATGTCCATGTGTAGTCTTTTCTTGTGTTGTTGAAAGAGGGTGTTTGCTATGCCCAGTGCATTCTCTTGGCAGAACTCTATTAGCCTTTGCCCTGCTTCATTCTGTACTCCAAGGCCAAGTTTGCCTGTTACCCCAGAATCCCATGGATGGAGGAGCCTGGTAGGCTGCAGTCCATGAGGTCGCTAAGAGTCGGACACGACTGAACGACTTCACTTTTTCTTTTCACTTTCATGCATTGGAGAAGGAAATGGCAACCCACTCCAGTGTTCTTGCCTGGAGAATCCCAGGGACGGGGGAGCCTGGTGGGCTGCCATCTCTGGGGTTGCACAGAGTCGGACACAACTGAAGCGACTTAGCAGCAGCAGCAGCAGCCAGGTGTTTCTTGATTTCCTACTCTTGCATTCCAGTCCCCTATAATGAAAAGGACATCTTTTTTGGGTTTTAGTTCCCAACAGCCTTTTAGGTCTTCATAAAACTGTTCAACTTCAGCTTCTTCAGCATTACTGGTTGGGGCATAGACTTGGATTACTGTGATATTGAATGGTTTGCCTTGGAAACGAAGAGAGATCATTTTGTAGTTTTTGAGATTGCATCCAAGTACTGCATTTCGGACTCTTTTGTTGATCATGATGGCTACTCCTCCTGCCCACAATAGTAGATATAATGGTCATCTGATTTAAATTCACCCTTTCCAGTCCATCTTAGTTCACTGATTCCTAGAATGTTGATGTTCACACTTGCCATCTCCTGTTTGACCACTGCCAATTTGTCTTGATTAATGGACCTAACATTCCAGGTTCCTATGCAATATTGTTCGTACAGCATCAAACCTTGCTTCTATCACCAGTCCCATCTGCAACTGGATGTTGTTTTTGCTTTGGCTGCCTCCCTTCATTCTTTCTGGAGTTATTTCTCCACTGATCTCCAGGAGCATATTGGGCACCTACCAACCTGGGGAGTTCCTCTTTCAGTGTCCTATCTTTTTGCCTTTTTATACTGTTCATGGGCTTCAAGGCAAGAATACTGAAGTGGTTTGCCATTCCCTTCTCCAGTGGACCACATTCTGTCAGACCTCTCCACCATGACCCGTCCATCTTGGGTGACCCCACACAGCATGGCTTAGCTTCATTGAGTTAGACAAGGCTGTGGTCCATGTGATCAGATTGGCTAGTTGTCTGTGATTGTGGTTTCAGTTTGTCTGCCCTCTGATGGCCTCTCTCAGTGCCCACCATATTACTTCTCTTTCTCTTACCTTGGACTTGGGGTGTCTCTTCATGGCTGCTCCAGCAAAGTGTAGCCGCCACTGCTGACTTTGGATGGGGGGTAGCTCCTCTCAGCTGCCGCCCCTGACCTTAGACATGGGGTAGCTCCTCTCAGCCGCTGCCCCTGACCTTAGATGTGGGGTAGCTCCTCTTAGCTGCCGCCCCTGACCTTGGACATGGGGTAGCTCCTCTCAGCCACGTTTCTGTGCTGTTGCAGCCACCAAAAAAGGACTACATATTGAAAAATATATTCAATATTCATTATATAAAGACCTAATTTCTATTTCCTTAACATATTTTGAGTGCTCAAAATTCCATAAGGAAGTGATTTTTTAAAATACAAAGAATTTAAACAGATAAGACATAAAAATAACTTCTAAATATATGAAAATTTTTTCAACCCCACTGAAGAAGATTAAAATATGCCATGTTGGTATAATGATTATTTGAGCTGAAGGCAACTGAAATACACCAAACACAGGAAGAGCTTCCCACCATCTTCCTATCTGCCGATAAGGTACATTTCTTATAAGAAAGGTATCCTGCCTGTACCAGGTAGAGGTGAGCCCTGCAGTCACCAGAGGAAAGGAATCAATACTGAGACGAGCCTACACAAATAAATCTTACCAAAATAACACTTACCTGTGATACATTTCCCTCATATTTCCTCATATATGTCCTAGTTTACCTCATATATTCTTTGTTTCTCTTCTACAATTTATTGGCCCTAGAAACCAAAACCCCCTTTCTTCTGTCAAGTCACTTCTCCACAATTTATCATTCTTTCTTAAAATGATATATATAAGCTCCCAAATCTAACTGCTTTTTCGGGTTTTCACTTCTTTTCTGTGAAGCCTCCATGCACATAAAAATATTAAAGTCAATAAAAATTGTATACCTTTTCTCCTGTTATTCTGTTCTTTTATCAATTTAATTTGCAGGTCCCAGTTACTAAACCTAAGGGAGTAGAGGGAAAGTTTCTCCTTCCCTAAACTACTCACAAGAAAAAAAAGTTATAAAAATACCATTTTTACTTATATTGACCAAGAAAAAAAAAAACTGAATTAGTGAAAAAACACAAAGCAGGAAGATCCAAGTGTGAATAACTTCAATAAAAACAACTGGACCATCTCTTTTGAAATTAAAAGTGAACATGATACAAATGAAATTATGTACTAAACAGAAATAGAAACATAGAAAGCAAACTTATGGTTACCAAAAGTGACAGCGGTGGGGGATAAATTTGAAATATAGGATTAACAGACACACACTACAATATATAAAACAGATACCTACTGCATAGCACAGAAAACTATATTCAATATCTTATGATAACCTATAATGGAAAAGAATCTGGAAAAAATAGATATGTATAACTGAATCACTTTGTAGTACACCTGAAACATTTTAAATCAACTATACTTCAATTTTTTTAAATTTTGAATAAACATATTCATTTTCCCAGCAGTGCGGCTCCTAGAAATTGCTCCTATAAATAAACTTGTACATATTCAAATTAATAATTTACAAGTATTCATTGAAGTAGTGTTTGTAACACAAAAATGTTTCATAGGAAGGAAGCTAAATAAATAATGGGAAAACTTTTCATACAATGGGATCAGATGCAGTCATTTTAAACAGTTATTAAGCTCAAAATTGACTGATGAGTGATTCTCTGGATGCATTTTAAGCAGGAAAAAAATCAAGGCTGTGTATAAGGAAAAAAAAGACTATATATACGTGTGCTCATATATGCATAAGCATAATATATCCCTAGAAGGATCCACTAGAACTAGCAAAAATGGTTGTTGCCATTGAGAAGACTGAGTTACCTAGGGGATATATTTTTAATTGTGAATTATATCTAGGCATTCTCAATTCAGAAAATAAAATTTAGACTATACCATATATGCTAATGTGTATTATAAATCTTTAGGTGATGTTTGTGAAATGTACTGAACCACAGAGCCATGATGCCATCACTGACTCGATGGACATGAGTCTCAGTGAACTCCGGGAGTTGGTGATGGACAGGGAGGCCTGGCGTAATGCGATTCATGGGGTCGCAAAGAGTCGGACATGACTGAGCGACTGATCTGATCTGATATGGTAGAAACTCTCACCCTTCCTCAAAATCTTCATCAGAAAGAAATTATCTTTCCTTTCTCTTTTGCAGTCATCATATGGTTTTGCACATCGTATGTACTGGGGCAGTATTTAGAAAGTTAAGACTTGGATTATACTCACCTACATTCATGTTTGCTCCATCCCCTTTAGATCACAAGGTCCTTGAAGTCATTCCTAGTTCCTTATCCATCTTATTCATTCCCAGCATTCATCACAGTGCCAAATAGAAGAATATGTTAAAGTGACACATCCCTTACCCTCCCATTTTGCACTGGAAGGAACACTCCTGGGAGAGGGCAGGGGGGCGCCCCAAACAGGGACATATGGCACGGCTCAGTGAGGCATGGGCTGCCCATCCATCCAGAAGAAATCTGACTGCCCAGTCCCCTTGGTTACCCTGACTGGTCACTTGACTATTCAGCAGCCCTTGTTATTGTAATCCCTCAGAAGGCCATCTGCTCTGCTCATGTGGGAGGGCTGGCCTCAGGGAGAAGTGCTCAGCTGCCCTGCATCCTCGAATCAGGTCAATTACACCATGGCTCCTTAATTGCTCATGACGGCTTGGCCATTGTGTACGAAGCATCAGTAATTTCCAGTTCATTGTGGCTAAAGATTCTGGGCTAATGAAGGTTTCAACCTGTCCCTCAGGGTCCCTGGCACCACTCAGCCTGTACATGTTGCACAGCATGCGGGGTTCCATTTCACACCCTATTAGCCACTGAATTTCAAGCTAAAGTATAGGGCGAAATAAAACCATACCACGAAGGACAAGGCAAGAAGAATGTCTTGTAAAGATAGTGATTCATTTTCAATGAAAAGGAGCGGGGACAGCATAACCCTGAAACAGCTCTAACTAGTGCTCAGAGAGGCAAGCAGCCTGTGGCACTGAGCACTGGTGGTGGTGGGGACTGTCTTTCATCGGATGCATGACAGGTTCCACAGGTGATCAACGTGAGAGACCTACTGGGCCGAGTTTAGGGGCTTTTGTAATATTTCAGGTAAGTGAAATTACCTTTTCAAACTTCTCATTTAGCAACTCTGGTGCTCATGTTTCTTCTTGCCCTGGTATAAATGAATAATCTTGCAAACTCACTGCATTGTGAACAGTTGGGTTCCTTTCATCTGATGGTGAACAAAGAAAAAGTTGAAGGAAATTTCCCAAGTAGCACATTTGAAAAGACCGGATTTGTAACAAAAACAACCTCTTCTAGCTCTTAGTGATACTTAGAAATTTAAACATTTGAAGTTTCTCAATTTTTCTCATGTGCTCCTCTCTCTCTCTCTCTCTCTCTCTCTATATATATATATATATATATATGATTATATATAATACTCAGAATTAATTGCACACTAGAATAAATTTCCAAGTTCAAGGATTCATTGATAAAGTCTTTGATAAAGGTACTAACAAACAGTGGATGTCCTGTCAACTTTACTTTCTCAGTTTTCAGACAACTGTATTTAGAGTTCAGATTTAAATAGATGCTGCTTCCAACATGGCATCACACTAAGCTGAAATGCCAGCCTTTTGCTGTCATCTCACAATATTGTAGCTAACTATTTTAAATCCAACATTCTTTCTTGGAATTATTTCAAGGAGTTATCCAACTAAAAGTAAACTTCAAGAATATCTTGCCAAAAAACCCTTCCCTTTCAGACTAAGGAATCCAGATAGGTTAGATGTATTTCCAAGCCACATGCCTAAATAGTGGTGATCACAGATCCACCATCAGCATCCTGGGGAGGTAACTGGGGCCCTCCGGGAGCTTCCACTTGCCTAAGAGACGCCCCGAATGCTCTTTCTTTCTCTCTCTCTACACAAGCACACCAGCAGAATTTTTAGTTTTTCATCACCAAATGAAACTGTGCCACTTGAATTAAAATAATCAAAATTTGTTCCTTCTTTTCTCCTGAATGTTACTTAGAGACTGTAATAGCATGTGTAACCCTTGAAAGTATTTCATTCAAAGGAATTTTGAAAACCCACTTCCCAAGTCTTGACATATGAAATGCAGTCTAGGGCTTAAACATGTTTGGCAGAAATTTCAGATGATAGGTATAGGATCATTGGCTTAGAAAGGCTAAATGTACTCCATTTGAGGTGAGGTTACATTTAAATTATTTTCTACAGAAAGGAAGTTACTATATCCTGATAGATATTCAGAAAGAAGAGCCCACAACACTTCCTGGTGACCCAGCTCTACATCTCCCATCTATTGCGGAGAGAATTCTGAGCTAGAAGTTAGATTTGAGTTTTAACCAATCTTGCTCCTCACTTGAAGTGTGGCCCTGAACACAGAAGTTTTCTAACCCTCATGTGTCAAGGAGAGCAGGTCTTCCAACTCTGCCTCTCTGATTCTTTTAGTTACATGGCCATTATTCCCTAATCTTATTTTTTTAATAATGCTTTTCAGGCTTCCTGGCACCCCACTCCAGTACTCTTGCCTGGAAAATCCCATGGACGGAGGAACCTGGTAGGCTTCAGTCCATAGGGTTGCTAAGAGTCGGGTACGACTGAGCGACTTCACTTTCACTTTTCACTTTCATGCATTGGAGAAGGAAATGGCAACCCACTCTAGTGTTCTTACCTGGAGAATCCCAGGGACGGGGGAGCCTTGTGGGCTGCCGTCTACAGGGTCGCACAGAGTCGGACACAACTGAAGTGACTTAGCAGCAGCAGGTGACTCAGATGGTAAAGAATCTGCCTACAACACAGGAGACCCAGGTTCAATCCCTGTGTTGGGAAGATTCCCTGGAGAAGGGAATGGCTACCCACTCCAGTATTCTTGCCTGGAGAATTCCATGGACAGAGGAGCCTGGAGGGCTGTAGTCAGTGAGATCACAAAGGGTCAGACACAACTGAGCAACTAACACAAACACTAGCTCTTACAGAGAGAGTAGGTACATGTCCAGATAAGTAAATAAAGGCTACAGGTTGTGACACTAAAGTAATAAATGGGTTGTGTATTAGTTTTTTTAAAAAATCATTACAGCGGTTATCTTCAAGATAAGCATTCCTCCTTTTAAAGCAGCTAGCTTAAGAAGTTATTTGGCCTAAAGTCAGTTTATATGGCACACACAACATTTCACAACATTACCTTAGAACTTCCTTTCATTTTTTTAAAAGTAATGGTTTTGCCCACATCACTCAATTTACTTGGCAGATTGGCCACAGATAACTTATAAGCATTCCTCCAGATCAGAATACCATGAAGGATGAAGGTGTGTCATCACTGAAAGTACATCAACTAGTGGCTGCTGCTGCTAAGTCGCTTCAGTCGTGTCCGACTCTGTGTGACCCCATAGATGACAGCCCATCAGGCTCCCACGTCCCTGGGATTCTCCAGGCAAGAACACCAGAGTGGGTTGCCATTTCCTTCTCCAATGCAGGAAAGTGAAAAGTGAAAGTGAAGTCACTCAGTCGTGCCCGACTCGTAGCAACCCCATGGACCGCAGCCCACCAGGCTCCTCCGTCCATGGGATTTTCCAGGCAAGAATACTGGAGAGGGTTGCCATTGCCTTCTCTGCAACTAGTGGCCTCAGGCTCCAAATATAGTTATAAAAGGACAGAAAAAAATTATTTAGGTCATAGTAGCAAGAGCTGAAGAGGAAAATAGACTCCCAGGAAAAGGATGCTGAAAGGAACCTCCTTCACTCTAATGTGTGAATATTAATATGCTTTAAAAATCAGTAGTGTGGAATAGAATATAAAGTGTAGGAATAAACCCTCACATATGAAGGGGTTCAGAATATGCCACCCCCAAATATGCCACTTTGGCATACTGATTACTTTGAGTGGAAGATGCTTGAGAAACAGCAGAGGCAAGAAGTCTCTCTGACCTTCCCTTTCTACCTAAAAGCAGATCGTAAAATTTCCCATAAGAAAGGTGCTATGTCTGTACCAGGAAGAGAAAGATGTGCTTATCACTAGAGACTGGCAGCTGATGCTGAAATGGATCTGTATGAACAAACTTAAGAAAATAACAATTATCTTCCATTAGTTTCCCCATATATTTCCTAGTCACTATCCCACAATTTACTGCCTGTAATTCAAATCCCTTTGTCTTATCACATCCCCACAATCTATTGTTCTTTATTTTTAGAAGTATATATATAAGCTTTTAGACCTAACAGCTTCTTTGGGTCTTCATTTTCCTTTTAAAAACACCCATTATACAAAAAAATATTAAACAAAATTTGCGTGCTTTTCTCCTATGAATCTGTCTTAGGTCAGTTTAACAAAACCTAATACAGTAGAAAAAAGTCATTCCTCCCTTACACATACATGGTCAAATGATTTTCAACAAGGATCCTAACACAAATGCGAAGTGGACAGTCTTTTCAACAATTAGTGCGAAAATGAATATCCACATGTAAGAGAATGAAATTGGACATTCTTTTTATGATATGCAAAATTTAACTCAAATGGGTCAAAGACCTAATGGAAGAGAAAAAAGCCACATAACTCCTAAAGGAAACCACAGAGAAAAAGCACGACATTGGACTTGGCAATATTTTCTTAGATATAACACCAAAATCACAGACAATAAAGAAAAATAGAAAACTGAACTTACCCAAGTCAAAGCATCTGTGCATCCAAGAAAACCACCAAGAGAGTGAATAGGCAACCCACAGAATGGGAGAAAATATTTGCCCATCATACATTTGATAAAGAGTTACTACCTAGATTACATAAAGAATTCTTACAATTTAACAACAAGAAAATCAAACAAGGTGATTTTGAAACTCGGCAACAGACTTGAACAGACATTTCTCCAAAGAAGATATATAAATAGCCAATAGATACATGAAAAGATGTTTAACATTACTAATCATTCAGTTCAGTTCAGTTCAGTCACTCAGTCGTGTCCGACTCTTTGCAACCCCATGAATCGAAGCACGCCAGGCCTCCCTGTCCATCACCATCTCCCAGAGTTCACTCAGACTCACATCCATTGAGTCGGTGATGCCATCCAGCCATCTCATCCTCTGTCATCCCCTTCTCGTCCTGCCCCCAATCCCTCCCAGCATCAGAGACTTTTCCAATGAATCAACTCTTCGCATGAGGTGGGCAAAGTACTAGAGTTTCAGCTTTAGCATCATTCCTTCCAAAGAAATCCCAGGGCTGATCTCCTTCAGAATGGACTGGTTGGATCTCCTTGCAGTCCAAGGGACTCTCAAGAGTCTTAGGGAAATGCAAATCAAAACCACAACAGGATACCACTTCACATCTATTAAAATGGCTATTTAAAAAAAAAACCAGTAAATAGCAAGTGTTAGTAAGGATGTAGAGAAATCAAAATG
The DNA here is from genome assembly GCF_029407905.1 of Bubalus kerabau. Lineage (NCBI taxonomy): Eukaryota > Metazoa > Chordata > Mammalia > Artiodactyla > Bovidae > Bubalus > Bubalus kerabau. The sequence continues at coordinate 123,876,594 of NC_073627.1, forward strand.
TTTGTGCATTGCTGATGGGAATGTAAAATGGTGCAGCTATTGTGGCAAACAGTATAGTGGTTTCTCAAAAAGTTAAACACAAAATTACCATGTATACCAACAATTTCACTTCTAGGTATATACTCAAAAAAATTGACAGCAGAGACTCAAAAAGATATTTATATACCAATAGTCACAGCAGCATTACTCAGAATAACCAAAAAAGTAGAAATAACACAAATGTCCATCAACAGATGGGTAAAGTGTGGTATATACATGCAATGGAATATCATTCAGCCTTGAAAAGAAATGAAATTCCAATACTTGCTGCAATATAGATGCACCTTGAAGACATTATGCTAAGTGAAATAAGGACAGATATTGCATGATTTCACTTACATGAGGTACACAGAGTAGTTAAATTCATAGAAACAGGAAGTAGAATAGTGGTTACCAGGGTCAAGATGCGGGAAGAATGTTTAATGAGTAGAGAGTTTCAGCTTGGGAATAATGAAAAATTTCTGGAGATGGATACTGATGATGACTACAGAACAATGTGAATGTACTTAAGCTACTAACTTATATAAATAAAATGGTTAAAATAGTAAGTATTATGTTTATTTTACCACAAAAATCAGTAGCATGACTTTGAGGCACAAATCTATCATAGAGGTGGTCCAGATCACCCACTGAGAAAGAACTTGCTATTCAAGCTGCAAGGAATGCAGGTGACTGAGAGCCTCCTGCTGTTACCACCTTCAGGACACATCTCAGCTTTCAAACTGAGACCACATCCTTCCCAGGCAATCTCCAGCCAATGACTGAGTAAAGAGAGCCATAGGACTGGCAATTTCTGCCCAACACCAGAGTCATTTTGGATCCTAGCTCTAGAGCTCCTGTTGTGTTGGCTGAGATTTTGGGAGACCTGCCACATGGTCTGTAGGCTTTCCCTGTCCAATCCTGCTTGGCCCCCTTTTTCCTATTTCAGTCATTAATCCCCAGTGAACCTCTTGCCCTCCTTACTCTCAGTGTCTGATTCCTGAAGGACCTGAACATCGGAGATTTTACCAGGAGTGACCCCAGAAAGCTGGCAGTAATCTGGGATTTGGGGGACGGATCACTCACTGCCCAGCTGACAATGAGGACTTCATCCCAGCTGGTATGCAGGACACAAATAGTTTGTTGCATTACATGGAGGTCCACTTTTCACTGGTGGTAAGTTGAGAGAATGTTCTGGTAGAGCAAAATACTCTGATGAAATGAAGCATAAATAATGATGTAAGAAGTTGTTCATTATCTCCTATTTAACAAAAATTTCAGGTTATAAGTTGAATTATCCCGTAATTACTTTTTAAAGTATATACATGCATATTCATAAATGCCAGAAAAAATATACCAAAGAGTAATAACTGCTACATCTTAGTGTGATTATGAGTTAATTTTTTCTTCTACTGTAAATTATACTATTAGTAAAATGATAAAAATACTTTCAGCTTTTTAAAAAGAAACTTCATGATCTAAACCCAGATGTTTACAGCACTTTAGAGAATAGAATGTGTGTGTTGTTCCCATTCTCTATCCTCAAAGAGATATTTAAATGTAGTATCTCATATTAGCAAAATGAAATTTTAATATTGAAGAAAAAGTAAGACAGTGAATTATCAAATTTGAATACTGGGTATTGAGTGTTCAAAAGTGCTGTTTAGAACAAAAAACCAGGCTTCTTCACCTAGTAATTATATTATTTGTCCTTATAGTGATAACTTCAGATATATTTCTCAATATGACTCCTATATAAACAGAGAAAATGTTCTTAGGAGGTAACCAAAATATTTTGGTTGTGTTTCCATTTAAAAATGGCCCCTAGCAGATCTTAATATAGTTTCTTCTGAATTAAATGCTAAAATATCCTAGTAGAAAAAGGGACTACTTAAAACAAAATATTATGTTTTATATCTTTATGGTGTTGTTTAACATGTTGCCATATCCCCTGTGTTTATAGAAAGCTAGTAATTAGGTCTTGAGGCTTGAGTGCATTCAAGTTGGAGGTTTTTAGTAAGAAAAGTTGTGCTGTATACTTAATTTTCATTTCTCTTATAACTAGCAACGTTGAGCATCTTTTCATGTGCCTGTTAGCCATCTATATGTCTTCTTTGAAAAAATATATGTCCATGTCTATGATGAGATGCCACCTCACACATCAGAATAGATAACATCAAAAAGTCTACAAATGACAAATGTTGGTAAGGATGTGGAGAAAAGGGAACCCTTTTACTCTGTTGATGATATAGTAAATTGGTAAAGCACTAAGGAAAACAGTATGGAGGTTCCTAAAAAACTAAAAATAGAACTATCATATGTTCTAGCAATTTTACTCCTGAGTATATACCCAAAAATACCTCAAAACACTAGCTCAAAAAAATACACGCACCCTAATATTCTTAGAAGCATTTTTTACAATAGCCAAAATGTGTAAGCAACACAAGTGGCCATCAACAGATGAATGAATAAAGAAGAGGTGAGATAGATATATAATGGAATACTGCTTCTGCTGCTGCTGCTAAGTCGCTTCAGTTGTGTCCGACTCTGCGGGACCCCATAGACAGCAGCCCACCAGGCTCCTCTGTCCCTGGTATTCTCCAGGCAAGAACACTGGAGTGGGTTGCCATTCCCTTCTCCAATGCGTGAAAGTGAAAAGTCAAAGTGAAGTCGCTCAGTCATGTCCGACTCTTAGCGACCTCATGGACTGCAGCCCACCAGGCTCCTCCGTCCATGGGATTTTCCAGGCAAGAGTACTGGAATACTACTTAGGCATAAAAAAAACGGATATAATTCTGCTCTTTGCAACTATGTAAATGGACCTGAGTACTATGTTTAGTGAAATAAGTCAGAGAAAGACAAATACTGCACACTATCTCTTATATGTGGAATGTAAAAAATAAAACAAACAAATGTATATAATGAAACAGATACAGAAAAAAAAACTAGTGGATACCAGTGGGGAGAGGCAAGAAAGGGGTGTGGGATTAAGAGATGCAAACTACTTTGTATACAATAGGTAAGTCTCAAGTATATATTGTACAGCACAGGGAAATGTAGTCATATTTTGTAATAACTTTAAATGGAGAATATTTTATGAAATACTGAATCATTATGCTATACACTAATATTGTAAATCAACTATACTTCAATTTTAAAAAGTTGTGCCATAGAGTCCCATCATGAGGTATGCAAAGTTTTGGTGTTGTCTCTTTTCTTAATGTTAAGATTTACTGGGGGATTATACATGTTATCAGTCCTAGTCTCCCCTAAAAAGTTCTCCATCTGCTCTTTACCTAGTAGTCTTAGCAGCCATTGACAATATTACCTTTAATCCATTATGTTAGGAGTTACAAGATGGCATATTTCAATTCTGTCATTCTTTCTTCTTTGATAATTCAAATATAAAGAAAAACTTCACCTCATCAACTATTTGGTTCCACTTAAGTGGAGTAACAGGAAAGCCAGTACAAATGCTTGATTTTGAGGCAAGAGCACTGCCCTCCAAAATTTCAGTCAGACTTGTCCAAGAGTACAAATGAGGCAGCTCCTAAGAATTCCCAGAACACTTGAAAAGGAATGGGTCCTGGGATAGAGAGTTGGGGGTGGGAAGGAGGGGGCTTGTCAGATAAGTAACTGGAGTTCCTGCTGAAACGGGAAACACATCGTGAAACTTAATTAACTATTGTTAAAAATGATCCAATTACTATGCATAGGCTCAGGATGCATGGGAAAATTCAAGTTACATTAGATTTTAGCACGATGTCAAATTACTGAGGAAGAGAAAGATTATGTATTAAACTAGAATGAGACAGTTAAAACTCTGTATTAAAACAGACTGAGGCAATTGCAAAAATATTTCAAGTTTAAAAAGTTATATCACCCTTAACTAAAATGTTACACCAAAGAATGCCTTTTGAATTAAAGAGTTAGATATAAGAAATAAAGCAAAAGGAGCATGGGATTCTTGGGGGGTGTGTGTGTATATATATATATTGTAGTAAAATTTCTAAGGATAATTTCAAAGGAAAAAGCTACACTGGGGAAAAATTGATGTATTTGATTTCACATAAATTTTAATACATTTGTCAACTCTAACATAAAGAGTAAATGACAACCTGGAAAAAAATTAACAAACAATATCCTCAGTCTATAAGAAGCCCTTCTTGCCAAATCAATAAGAAAATTATGAACATTAATAGTAAAAACAAAAAATAATAAAACAGAAGATGTATATGTCATTCAAAATGGAGAAACACATGCAAATTAAAACACAATAAAATTCTACCTTTTTCCTTTAAAACTGACACCAACTTTTTCTCTAACATTGAAATGTACCATTAAAACCAACATAGGAAAAAGAAAGCCCATGCTCTATAGAGGGAATCATATATCAGTATAATTTTTAAGAAAAGCAACTTGATATTATAGATAAAGAGTCTTAAAAATATTCTTACCTTTTGAGCTAAAACATCCTGTATTTAAAATATAGTATAAATTAAGGATTTTTGTAAACACATAAACAGAGATATACATTAAGATTTGTGTACAATGTTGTACCTGGAAGGTTAAGAGGATTCAGAAACAATTTAAAATAAACAATGTACACCCATGTGGTAAAAAACTATATTGTTATTAAATATATCTCCAGAAATATCTTAAAACATGTGGAAGTCTTTCACTATATAATAATGAGAAAAAATAAAGCTCAAAATTATTTCTATAGTCAAAATCTAGTTTCATCTAGTTTCACTGATATACACAAATTTGAATATATATACACATATTTATCTACACATAAGTATGTATAAATGTATTTTATGTTTGTATATACATACTTATATATTTATATGTTGTGTGTATGTGTGTGTATTGTGCATGTGTGCATGAAAATAAGTGACTAATATCCTTACTAACAGTACTAAGTGTAGGGATTTTTTTCCTTCTTTATAAAGTTTATTTTTTAATTGAAGTATAGTCAATTTACAAAGTTGTGTTAATTTCAGGTGTATAAAGTTTTTCATTATGCTTTTCCCAATGATATAATTCAAAATAATGACAAATATTGTATATTAATCCATGCGCATGGAATCTGCAAAGATGGTACTGATGAACCTTTTAGAAGGGCAGCAATGGAGAGGCAGACATAGAGAACAGATTTGTAGACAGTGTGGGAGGGAGAAGTTGGGCCGAACTGAGAGAGTAGCATGGAAACATACATTACCATATGTTAAACAGCCAGCCACCAGGAACTCGCTGTGTGACACAGGGAGCTCAACCCAGTGCCCTGTGGCAACCTAGAGGGGTGAGATTGGGAGGGAAATGGGAGGGAGGTTCAAGAGGTAGGGGACATATGTATCCCTGTGGCTGATGGATGTTGGAAAAAAGAAAAATTAGTATTAGTTTAAAAGAAATGTCCTGTGTGATTCACTCAGCTGCTCCAACTATGTACATTCATTTAATCACTATCAAATTTACAAACATTTTCTATTGTGTGCCAGGCACTATCAGTACTAGGATCTGTGGGGAAAAGGCCTGGCAAGCATTATAATATTGAATAAGATGTTGTGACCTTCACCTTAGGGAAGCATACCATAGAGGAAAAAAATAGGTCTTTACAGAACTAAGTATGATGCCCTATCCTCAGTTCAGTTCAGTTCAGTCGCTCAGTCGTGTCTGACTCTTTGCGACCCCCATGGACTGTAGCCCGCCAGGCTCCTCTGTCCATGGGATTCTCCAGGCAATAATACTGGAGTGGGTTGCCATTTCCTTCTCCAGGGGATCTTCCCAACCCAGGGATCGAACCCAGGTCTCCCACACCGCAGGCAGACGCTTTAACCTCTGAGCTACCAGGGAAGCCCTAACCTCAGAGCTCTATAAAAAGTAATGCATACTAAGATCAGATAGCTATTACACAATCCAAACTTTTTCCCTCAGTTTAAGTTCTTTTTTGGGGGGGGGGGGAGGGAGGGGGGCAGTGTCATGTGGTATCTAATTTCTCTCACCAGGGATTGAACCCATGCCCGCAGCATTGGCAGCATAGTCTTAACCACTGGACCATCAGGAAAGCTCCTACCTTAGTAAGTTCTGATTGGAGCAAATACAAGATTTGCAAGGCCAATGATCTGTGCAGTATAGATAGGTCTCCAGCCAAAAGGGAAATGTAGACAGAATGCAAAAGACTCAATGTTGTATATAACATGAACAGTGTCATTCACTGCTATGACACAGGACTATCTATATCATTGCTGTATGGTCCTGGTTTTCTCTTAAGTCATCCCTACATTCTTAGCCCTGAGGGTTGCAATAGTTCAAGCTTTTCCCATTAAACATAAGAAACAGTCACAAGCCATGCTTGTCTTTCTCAGCCTCTCTGCCCTGTTCCACATCAGGTAGCACCAATCCAAACCAACCTTGGAGGTTTTGCTTCCTGAGTTACATGGGCAGAGTTAATGGAGCTATCACTTGCTTTTATCTGCAAACAGGGAATGATGGATGGCTATCTACTAGTTGCTCCTTAGCATGCAAGAGAAAGACAAAATTTAGATTCTTCGTTTCTTCACTCACCTCCTGCATTCTAGGAAGCTTTTGTCTTCTCTTCCCTCCTCATGCTAGTCACTAACATAACTAACAAGTTCCTCAGTGTCAACCCACACACACAGAATTTATTAAACACAGTGCATCCATTCATTTATTCTACAAACATTTATTGAGAACCCATTAAGTGGCAAAGCTCTGTGCTAGGAGTTGGAGAGACAAAATGAATAAAACATACTGCTAGTACTTGAGCTCTAATGATATAGTAGGAGAGAGAGACATTAAAACAAATCATTGAAATAAAGGATTGGAAGTGTTCTAACAAAGAGAATATACAGAGGAACAATTATAAATCCTTTTTATTGAGAACTTGTAATATAAGTACTATGATAAATATCTTACACACATTAAAATCAGTCAATCCTTACAATATCCCTATGAGACAGTAAAAAGTTAAACCAACATACTTTCCTGGAACAATATTTTCCTGCTCGTGTGCTAAAAATATTAGGGCCAAGCTAAAGGAAGTACTCTTTTATTCAATGAAATACTTGCTACCAGAAGATAAGACTCAGATCAGATCAGATCAGTCGTTCAGTCGTGTCCGACTCTTTGCGACCCCATGAATCGCAGCACACCAGGCCTCCCTGTCCATCACCAACTCCCGGAGTTCACTCAGACTCACGTCCATAGAGTCAGTGATGCCATCCACCCGTCTCATCCTCTGTCGTCCCCTTCTCCTCTTGCCCCCAATCCCTCCCAGCATCAGAGTCTTTTCCAATGAGTCAACTCTTCGCATGAGGTGGCCAAAGTACTGGAGTTTCAGCTTTAGCATCATTCCTTCCAAAGAAATCCCAGGGCTGATCTCCTTCAGAATGGACTGGTTGGATCTCCTTGCAGTCTTCTCCAACACCACACTTCAAAAGCATCAATTCTTTGGTGCTCAGCCTTCTTCACAGTCCAACTCTCACATCCATACATGACCACAGGAAAAACCATAGCCTTGACTAGACGAACCTTTGTTGGCAAAGTAATGTCTCTGCTTTTCAATATGCTATCTAGGTTAGTCATAACTTTCCTTCCAAGAAGTAAGCGTCTTAATTTCATGGCTGCAATCACCATCGGCAGTGATGTTGGAGCCCCCCTCACAAAAAAAGTCTGGCACTGTTTCCACTGTTTCCCCATCTATTTCCCATGAAGTGATGGGACCAGATGCCATGATCTTCGTTTTCTGAATATTGAGCTTTAAGCCAACTTTTTCACTCTCCACTTTCACTTTCATCAAGAGGCTTTTGAGTTCCTCTTCACTTTCTGCCATAAGGGTGGTGTCATCTGCATATCTGAGGTTATTGATATTTCTCCCGGCAATCTTGATTCCAGCTTGTGTTTCTTCCAGTCCAGCATTTCTCATGATGTACTCTGCATATAAGTTAAATAAGTAGGGTGACAATATACAGCCTTGACATGCTGCTTTTCCTATTTGGAACCAGTCTGTTTTTCCATGACCGGTTCTAACTGTTGCTTCCTGACCTGCATACAAATTTCTCAAGAGGCAGATCAGGTGGTCTGGTATTCCCATGTCTTTAAGAATTATCCACAGTTTATTGTGATCCACACAGTCAAAGGCTTTGGCATAGTCAATAAAGCAGAAATAAATGTTTTACTGGAACTCTCTTGCTTTTTCCATGATCCAGCAGATGTTGGCAATTTGATCTCTGGTTCCTCTGCCTTTTCTAAAACCAGCTTGAACATCAGGAAGTTCACGGTTCACATATTGCTGAAGCCTGGCTTGGAGAATTTTGAGCATTACTTTACTAGCGTGTGAGATGAGTACAATTGTGCGGTAGTTTGAGCATTCTTTGGCATTGCCTTTCTTTGGGATTGGGATGAAAACTGACCTTTCCCAGTCCTGTGGCCACTGCTGAGAGCCAATTAAAATACTTTATCAAGATTTAACTGTTCATCATGGCTTGCTTTAAGTTCTTGCCTAGCTACATCTACCATCAAAAGTTATTTTATCTTCATCACTGGCCCAATCCCAACAAAATCCCTGCCTTGAAAGGCTGCCCTTAAAATCATACAGCTTAGGTCCTAAAATGTCATAAATATCCTCCCCTCCCCACCCAGTTCTCCATCTTGAGACATTCCTAAAAGTCAGCCCTTACTGATTTACTCTCCCTTACTTCAGTAGGCCTGATGAACCTAGCTTTGTTCAGTCGGTAGGTTTTCCTGGGATCTTTTGAGGGATCTATGATCAGCAACTGATACTATAGTCACCATTTCACGTATCTATCAAGATTTATGCGAGTCCCTGGGTCAGGAAGATCCATTTGCAGTAGGAAATGGCAACCCACTCCAGTTTTCTTGCCTGGAAAATTCCAAGGGCAGAGGAGCCTGGCAGGCTGCAGTTCACAGGATCACAAAGAGTAGGACACAACTGAACACAGAGCACGCTATCTAAGCCTCATATTTCTGTCATTTATGAGGGATTGAAAGAAGTGGTATTTTCTTGGAAAGTGTCTAAAAGAAAGGCAAAGTAGAGGTACTATTTAAGCCACATTTTAAAAGACAAATAAAATATTCATTTGATCTTCAAGAGAGGAAATGATACTTGTGTGCGTAGTGATAGAGGCATGAATCTGTAAGATAGATTAAGAGAACTTAAATTTTTAGAAAATGGTTAGAGCTAACAATACAAGGTCAAGTGAAATGCTGGGAGATGAGGCTGGAAGTATAGGTGGAGCTAGATAACAAAGGGTTCTACTGCCATCCTAAGAGTTTTGATTTTATCTTGTAGGCAATGGAAAACATAGCATGGTTTTTTTAACCAAGTAATGACACAGTTGGCTTTGTATCTTTATGAAGATTATCCTGGCTACAGAATGGAAGACTAAGCTGAAAGTCTTAAGACTGGAAACAACAAGACTCATTAAAAGAAACTGTTTCAGTAACCTAGCAGAGATTCTGGTGACCTGCAGGATGTCAGAGGGATTTATGACAGAGACTGGGCCACAGGATATTGTTAGGGAAAAAGAAGAGTTTGGGATGACTCTAGGTTTCTAGTTTAGGTTAACGGATACAAAATCACACTATTTGAAGGTGGAAAATTCAAGGAGAAAAACTTCTTTTAAAAAAATTAAACAGATGTGTTCAGCTTTAGATATATTTTTCAGACATACTGAGTTCTAAGTATCTATGAAGTATTTGGATACAAAGCTAGATAATGTTGGAATATCTGAGAGGCCCAAAGAATAGCATCATTTCTATCCTGAGCAAGTAAAGAAATAAAATAGTGGGGCAATACTGATAGTAAATTAAAATATCACCTTTTCTACTATACAGGCCAAGAAGGAAGCTGTGCTTTTAGGTTGGTTATCCAAATGGGCTTCCTAAAAGGATTGCACAAATAGTGGGCACGTCAGCTCTATACCTGGGTTGGGATCCATGAGCCAAGCCAAGGAGCTGAGAGAGAGCAGTCAGAAGTAAATCAGAAAAGCCAAGAGAAAGTGATATCACAAAATCCAAAGCAGGGAAGTAAACAGAAGGAGTATGGAGTTTTAGGTACTGTACAAGTCAAGCAAGATGAAGCCTGAAAAAGTACAAGTCAAACTAGAAATTCAGGACTTTGAGACCTGAGAGCAGGGGACTCAGGTTGAAAAGACAAGTATTCCAATCTGCAAGGCAGTGAAGGTATTGGAAAATTCTAGGCCTCACTCCAGGGAGCTGTGGTAGAATGCATGGAAAGACCAACGCAAGAATCTTGGCTAATTCTTACACCCTTTTCTCATCTATTACAGCCTCCCAAAGCAGAAAATTTGGAAGAAACTATAACCACTTCTTCTTTCCTTGTTTAGTGGATAAGACCAGGCAATTTATAATGTTTGATACTAAGTTACTTTTAAAGCTCTAAGAATTTGAGTGTAAAAGTGAATGAATAGAACTAGAACTGTAAAGTCCCCAGAAGTGCTTCTGAAGGAAACAGAACTTGGAGTCTCCTTTGAGAAAGATGCTATTTATGGCTGGTTCTAATCAAGACATTCTCTTTACTCCAAGACATGTCTTCTCATTGCACTTTAGAAAACATTTTTATCCTGGTGTGCAAGTACCACCCAGATCAGACCCTTCACTACTTCCTTCCTGTATCCTTTCATCCATCCTACTTGCTAGTCTAAGAGTCAGCAAACTATGGCCAGTAGGCCAAACTGAACCTACACCTGTTTTTGTAAATAAAATTTTATTGGGACCATGGCCACATCCATTCATTAAGGTGTTGCCTACAAGTATCTGCCATGGAGACCATACGGCCCACAAAGCCAAAATATTTGCTATCCAGGCCTTTATAGAAGGCCATGAGCCTTTACAGCCTTTACAGCTGACCCATGTGATCCAGCCTATTCTTTCTCATGAATACCATTTGATTTATCTTTTTTACTCTATTCTCACTTTGTGGAATGCCCCTCAAATACTACACAACCTTCAGGAGCCAGTTTCCTGAAGTGCCATGTCTTCCAGAAAACAGTTCCCCAATGCCCCTCCCTGGAGGGCCTTTCTGCTGTTTCTGAAACCCCATAATACCTAAAATATCTGGCATGTGTTGGGAATCAATGAGTAACTGAAAGAATTAAGGAAGGGGTCTATTTTCGGATATTGTCCATTCTTTTGTTTTCATTATGCACACATCACTAGAGCCTCTATCCAGAGGGTGGATCAGTCTGCTAAACTTCTCAAAGCACCATACCTTGACCTGTATAGGACATGACAAGCATTTATGAAATGAAAGGCTCAGAGGCAGGAGGACAGTAGTGTATGAATTGGCAATTAGGGGAGAGGAGCTCCCACCACTCTACATTCTGGATGCTTCTCCAAAGTGAACACAGATTCTAAAATCTTTGTAGGAACCTCACATCATTAACTTTTATACGAATTTCTGCAATGGAAACATTGCTTCTTTTTATTTTTCTCTCTGATATTTGAAATGGTTGAGCAGGAATCATGCAATAGAGAAATGAGAATTGACATCTGGGAACCTGAGACTCACAAGTTAACTAAATAATCCCGGGAGATATGAAATATGCCATATCCTTATGGGTCAGGAATCTAAAAATAAAGTCAAAGGACCTTTGGTTTGGATTGAGCAAAGCCTAAAAACTAAAACTAGGACCTGAATCCCTATGTTTATAATTGTAAAATTTGTAGAACATTTACCTTCTCAATCATCTTTAAGTGCATAGTTTGGTGGCATCAAAGTCATCCACAGTGTTGGACAACCATCACTACTGCCCACCTCCAGAACTTTTTCTTTTTCCCAAAATGAACAACTTAAGTTCAACACTGGACCTGCACATTTTTAATCTGGATTTTCTCAGTATTATCATGGGACAATCTATGGCCTAAGTCACCAAGTGACTTGCATTATCAGTTTATTAATGCAAGTCACATGGTGACTCCTTCCAAGTATTAATCCAAGATATAGCTGATTATTTAGAAACAATCCTAAAAAAATGAAATTTTAGGAGAAGTAATTATTAAGGGTGCTATTATTAAGAAATAATTATTAAGGACTCTAAGGAGATTCAGGCAGTCACAAAAAATCCATCATTTATTTCCTGGTGGGTAGGACTGGAATTAAGTATTGAAAGGAATTATCAAGAAATATATTTTATGCAAGCATCTGTTTCTTTTTCATACAAAAGGAAAAAGAAGCTACTCCCCAAACCATTCCCTGTACCCAGCTATACTCATTTCCAACAGATGTTCCCACGTGTCCAAAACAGTCCCCAGAGGGGATTCTATATCTTCCATCCAATCGTTTCCAGAAACACAATCTTCTCAGCTAACATCACAATCGCTGCAGGGTGTCCCACAAGGGGGCCACTCTTCACCTTGTAATGTCTAACCATAGGAGTGTCTGAACAGCAGAGATTGATTTACAACCCAAGGTGTCTGGTCCCCAAGGGCCACTTGCTTCACTCTAGCCTTCAAGAATCGTATTTCACAGTCCCAGATAACCTGCTCGGGTAACAGTCAAACTGAGCACCAGAACTGCTGAGGGAGCAAAAGGTCTGGTGGCTAGAGAGCTGGGATGGCCCGCTTTGAGGTGAGTAGGTGTCTCGGGAGGTAGCCCTGACTCCGAACCAGACTTCTTGATTGACTGACAAGCATCACTTCTGGCTCCTTGTCAACATCATCCGACAACTCCAATGTTTACCTGCACTGTAGGCTCCAGTTCTCCATCCAAAAAGGCTGTGTCTATTACTCAGAAGGCCAAATTTTGGAAGGAGCTTGTTGGAGGTGCTCCACGGTTTTCAGCACTGGGGGTCACTGGACTGGGCCTGGGTCACCAGCACCAAACCAAGGGGAGAGAAGGGCTTCCGTCCAGCACTTGCTCCTCTCCCCCTGGGGCTGACTAGGCCCTGGGGCAGAGGCTGCATCAGATCAGGGTATGGCACCTCTTACAGTGTGCTCCATCCGCAGCACCAGCACAGGCCAAGTTAAGGAAGTTCCTTGGGCCCTATGAGGGAAAGCTGGGGAGTGGGTGTTGGGGAGGGAGCCTGAGCTGGTGCCATTCTGGGTCCTAAGCCCTCTTTAACCCAAACAGCTTTTTATACATGTTAATATGATTAAAGAAGACAATTTATGAGATACAAACTTTAACACTAAATGAAGCAGGCAGTCTCTACTCTCAAAGGTCCAGAGAATTGCAAAATGAGGCAGAAGGCAGGAAGCTTTTATAGGATAAAGAAAGAGAAACAAGGAAGAGAAAAATATAAAATGAATAAGGAAAAAACAAGTAAGTAAAGAACCCAGAGCTGGCCTGATGTTTGAGGATCAAATAACTGGATATTCTGGATTTCTGGTTGAGTGGAGCATTATAAAGTGGAACAGCATAAAAGTTATAAAATTTGGTTTGTAGCCATGTATTCTGGGCGAATCAGCTCCATTTTAGGCCTAGAAAGGTATTTCAACAAATATGTGTGTGTGTGTGTGTAAATTTATATATATATATATATATATATATATATAACCATTTTTTATATTGGGGGAATCTACATAAGATCTCTATAGCTTTCTCTTTTTAAAAGAACTCTGACATTAAAAAAAAAAAAACGTTCTCCAACTAGAAAATAGAGATTTCTAGCACAATGGGCTTCCCTGGTAGCTCAGCTGTTAAAGAATCTGCCTGCAATGCAGGAGAACTCAGTTCGACTCCTGGATTGGGAAGATTCCCTGAAGAAGGGATAGGCTAACCACTGCAGCATTCTTGGGCTTCCCTGGTGGCTCAGATGGTAAGGAATCTGCCTGCAATGCAGGGGACCTGGATTCAACCCCTTAGTTGGGAAGATTCCCCTGGAGGAGGGCATAGCAACTCACTCCAATATTCTTGCCTTGAGAATCCCCAGGGACAGAGGAGCCTGGTGGGCTACAGTCCATGGGGTCACAAAGAGTCAGACATGACTGAGTAACTAAGCACAGCACAGCACAGCAGAGTACAAGTTCTCACAAACCAAGTGAGGTCCAGGGATTGGAATCAGTGTCTCCCTAACACTCATTGCTTCCTCCACACTCCACTGCCAGTTTCACAGTGTGCCCTTTACCTTTGAAATGCAGAATGGTGAAGCCATTTAAATGCTCTGGTCTCAATTATCAATCAGTGTGAACAGTAGGAGAAAATGAAATCTGAAAGAAGTCAAAAAGATCTGCCTGTGGACATCCTGAAAATCAATGATAAACCCAGAACAACAACAAATAAGCCTGCCTCGGGGTCCAGGGCTCTCTGCCCCTGAACTCATTCTCACCTTCCCATGAGCCCTCCACTGCCTTTAATGTTTGTGAAAGTGAAAGTGAAGTCGCTCAGTCGTGTCCGACTCTTTGCCACCCCATGGACTGTAGCCTACCAGGCTCCTCCGTCTATGGGATTTTCCAGGCAATAGTCCTGGAGTGGGCTGCCATTTCCTTCTCCAGGGGATCTTCCCAACCCAGGGATCGAACCCAGGTATCCTGCATTGTAGACAGACGCTTTACCGTCTGAGCCACCAGGGGTGGCTTAAATGTTTGTCTTTATTCGAGATGTACAAGGTGAATAGTGAACTCCTGATGCTAGAATTTGCCCCAAATTAGGCCTATACCTGGGCCTTGTCAAGAAGTTCTGGGATTTCAGTACCTTCCCAGCTAGTATATTTTTAAATGAAGGCTGGCAACCCACTCCAGTATTCTTGCCTGGAGAATCCCATGAACCAAGGAGTCTGGTGGGCTATAGTCCATGGGGTCGCAAAGGGTCGGACACAACTGAGCGACTTCACTCACTTCACTTGCTTTTTCCATGCAATTGAGAGGCTCAGCCCTTCAGATAGAGAATGTTTCCTCCTTGATATGCTCCTGCAGAAGCCCTGAGTTAACTGTGGGTGTTCCCTGAATAATTAGTATTCAATACCATGGTCAGTTACTTGGAGCAAGGAGAATCAGATTCCTGAGAATAGTGCCTCTTTTTTTCAGAGACCCTGGTTCAATTCCTGGGTTGAGAAGATCTGCAGGAGAAAGGATAGGCTACCCACTCCAGTACTCTTGGGCTTCCCTTGTGGCCCAGCTTGTAGAGAATCTGCCCACAATGTGGGAGACCTGGGTTCAATTCCTGAGTTGGGAAGATCCCTTGGAGAAGGGAAAGGCTACCCACTCCAGTATTCTGGCCTGGAGAATTTCATGGACTGTCTAGTCCATGGGGTTGCAAAGGGTCGGACAAGACTAAGCGACTTTCACTTCAGAAAAGGAAAGAACTTCATATATGGTAGTTCCCAAGTTCTTTGCACTACATTATTCTCACAAGACCAAGTGCTTTTTTTTTTTTTCCTAGATATTAGAGTGAATATGTTAGGGGAAGCACACTGACTGAAACTGCCCACCCAGGCCAGACACCCTAGTAACAATGTGCATGAGTTGTTTTATGACAGGAAGTCCCGGTAAGGAACACAGAACTAATAAGCCACCACCAACTGGAAGAGTTCAGGAAAGGTCAAAAGGAGACATCACGTGTCCAACCACCTCCCAGAATCCTTCTCGCTGGCATCCATCTTGGCTGAGCGATGCATGCACCACCAGGAAGGACTGGGAATCAGAATGATTGGCTAAAGACAACTTGGAAACTAATCCTATCACCATAAGGGCATGTGGCAGAGCAGTCCTCCTGGGTTCCCTTACCCTACTGCTCTCCACCCAGGTGTCCCTCCCCAATAAAATCTCTTGCTTTGTCAGCACATGTGTCTTCTTGGACAATTCATTTCCAAGTGTCAGACTAGAGCCCACTTTCAGGTCCTAGAAGGCGTCCCCCTTCTTGCAACAAATGGTAACTCTGGTGGGATCACTTCTTCACTGTGAATGACATCCTGACCACTTGGGTACTCAGGAACTAGCTTGCCCACCAATGAACCAGACTCAGTGGCTGCAACTGGGACCCTTTTGTCCCTTGTCTCCTCCTGACGTGGACAACTGGCCAGAGTGCCCTGACCAGGTAACGAATGAGAGACTATTGATCTCTCTCTCCTTTCCCCTTCTTTCTTCTCTTTAACCCTTCTTATCCTATCCTTTTTTCTAGTCCCCCAATCCTGGATGCAGGAATCTGCTCAAAGGGCCTCAGCCTGAGCTGATTGGAGACTGATCACCTCCTCTTGGCAGAGAACTTGAATTCTGGTTCTGTTCTGGTCTGGTTTCTGGTAGGGCTGAGTTCCAGTCCTCCTTTCTCTGGAGGCCCAGGGTAAAGTCCCTTAATGCCTGGATATCTGCAGGTGGCAGGAGACATCTGTAAGGCCATCCCTTTTGCCCCCCCCCCCACCTCCTCCCCCCTCTTCTTTCAACCTGGCTTCCTTTCCTCCCTTTGAAATCTTAGAAGACCTGAGATATTTTCATTCATTCTGTTAGTACTTGGATCTAACGTTCTGTGCCTATAGGAGGTTTTCTGAGAAACTGTCATCTTGTATTTAAGGGAGGGTCTGATTAGGACTGCCAGGTCTAAGTGTGTGTTTTATACTCTGTGTTCTGTGCTGTGATTTGTGATGGCCATTTTGCTTTGTCTGGCCACCATTTGGTTTAGACTTGCTGCCATTTTGTTAGAATTTGATTTTCATTCCTTGTGCCTTGAGACCAGAGTTCTCAGGAATACTTATCTAGACTATCTCTAATTCCTGAGATGGAGGAAAAATGGGAAGAAGCCTTTAAAATTTTATTTATTCCAACTGTTATATAAACTAGTGAATTTTATATTGAAATAGCTAATTCATGACTAAGTAGAACATGAAGCCAGACCTTGAAAATGTGTATGTCTTGGTATGTCTTTGCTCTGGATAATATTTTTGAGAGTAATTTGTAAATGAGCTCTATTTAATTGGCTTAAAGGAAAGTAAGTGCTTACAAATCAAATAATTGTAAATTAAATAATGAATTCCAGGTTCATGTGAACTGGGAAATATCCAGTTTTAAATTAATATTAGTAACATAGACATGTCTCTAGAACCATCAATAAGTAAAATACTTCTGTTGTACCTAAGTTTACTAGAGGTCAAATAAGACTGTATTCTGTTACAAATTTGTCAACAAGAAATGTACCTCATTGTGGAAAAAAGTTTAGGGAAACTAAGCTGTGTTTTCAGTAGAAAAAGGTATGAAAAAATTACTGAAAAGAGTTATGTATGATCAGGATTTTCTAAAATTGGATTACAATTATTTGGACAAATGGATTTTGTTAGGATTGACACAGCCATAGGAAAACTGGTTAGAGACAACTAGGTCCAAGATGGCAGAGTTGACTTTCACTAGACTTGAGCCTTGGTATACACACCTATTGAGATGTATTAGCAAGCTGAATGATACACCCATCAGCATTGACTAAATCTGACTGAATGTTCTAAACCCTTTTGATTGATTTTTTTTTTTTTTACAAAATTCCTTAAATCAAATTCTGAAGAAGTTCTTTTGACCTCTAGCTAACTTTGGGTTGCTTCAGAGGGCCCCTGAAACATCCCAAAGAGGGACATTAAAATAGTTGTTTATTTGGTTGGTTAAATTACATGGAAAAATTATCAAATTAGTAATAAATCCTCTCAGATTATAATGTATGGCAAATAGTACTAATATAGATATCCTAGGAATTATATGGAGTTCCTAACATTCTGATGTTACGTGAGTCTGAGTGAACTCCAGGAGTTGGTGATGGACAGGGAGGCCTGGTGTGCTGCGATTCATAGGGTCGCAAAGAGTCGGACACCACTGAGCGACTGAACTGAACTGAACTGAACATTCTGATATGTGCTGGTATTCTAATGGGAAACTTGATGACTTCACAAAAGTTAACAAAAGGACTGTATGAATCAGCAAATAGGCTTATAACTTTCATGATTTCTATCTAAAAAATTACAGGTTTGAATCTTTTTCCAAGAGTAGGGAAAACCTTCCTCTCAAACTCATTATGACAGTAATTTGGTAAAATTATATGATATAAACAAAACAATTATATTTTCTATCTGATTTCTCCAGAGATTGGAAACTCCTAGGTTTCCAGTAACTTTATCAGATGAGTTAGGAAGGTTATCAGAAATCTCAAGGAATTTTTGAGACCTTGAAAAGGGAAGAATTCACCTAAATTTGTTAGGCAAAATCTATGATGAGTCTTTGGTGTGTGTCCCAGCCGTGTTTTATTTTAAAAGTTCAGTCTGAGACTCTATGAATGTTTCGGCAATGCAAAAAGTATATGATCAATTATGGTTATATAAATCATCAGGCCAAAATTACTGAGAGCAGAACTATTTTGCAAACAAACTATCCTTAATTTGGTTATATTTTATAAAAATGAGAGTAATTTTAAGGAGAAAAAGATGTTTCAATAAATGTTAAATCCCAGTTTGTTAATGGAGGTCTGCATCTAGTAAGACTCATTTCCTGAATAGGTCTTTGTTGTTATGTGATATTAATGTAAAATTTAATTGAATTCTTAAAGAACACCCTGTTTGTTTCTGAAGTTTATCTCAGTAATCTGTCTTTGGATGAAGATCAGATGCCTCATGAGCTGCAACCAGGACTGGAAAAAGACATAATTTAAGGAGCTGTCTCCAACCTGGATGGAAGGACCTTTCTATCAGGTACTCTTAACTGGCTCATGCACAGTGAAATAGAAGGGAAACTGACTCTTAGATTAATTCCCACTTCCAAAGGCCCCTGTGCTGGACTGGTCTACAGAGAGGACAGCTGACCTGATCTCACCTTAAAATGACGCTCAAACAGAGGAGAAACTGCACTACACCAGGACAAGAAGAAGCCATCAGAGGTAGACAGCTTGCCCAAGATGCTGGACCTGATTCATATGATCATTTATAATGTTTTTTTGTCTTCTTAGACCTTTGCATATAAATCAAATACTTTTCTATCATAGGCCTGATCTATGCCAGTTTTAGAAATCAATCCAGTTGTTGGATTTATGGCCAATTACCTGTGTCTAGTTCTGGGTTACCTTGGTGAGTTTATCTACTCCAAGGCTCTAACTGGTTGGCCCTGAGAAAATTTACTTTAAAAAGAACTATAGTCATATTCAGGTCACTATTGATATTACTAAATGGGATCCCCTCACCTGGCCAATTAATAATGCCTGCTCTGACTCAGGCCATAAATTTGAGTTTTCTTCTATTACTCAAGCTCAATCAGAGCAACAAGCAAAGTTTCAGCAAAGGAAAAAAATCTCCCACAATTATGGGATGGATTTATACAGATAACACCAGGCTATGGTAATTTAGGTTCAAAGTCTCCTTTATGTTGGAAACTAAATCATACTAAGGATAATCAGTCTAGTAACACTAGAAAACTGGGCTATGTGCCTTATAGACAGTGCCAAAACATAATTTCCCTGGAAGATGAAGATTCATACAGAGTAGACTAAGCCAGATGACCTGGGATATACTGGGCTATATCTAATGGAAGCCCTTAACTTAAGTCTTACTTCTGACTTTACTATTACTGCTGGCTATGTTATTTGTATGTCATCTGTTTTACAAAATTGCTGTTTCTTACACTGTCAAATATGTGACTGAGGCCTCTGATAAAATAATATATAGTTCCATATGACATCAATGATAATAGATGGGGAAGAAACAAGAGGGAATGTTTTCCTGGACCAAGAGACTAATAAGACAGGTCATCTAGAGAATTTTGGATACTGTTTTATGGCCTAGTCCAGTAATAGCACATTGAGTTAACAAATTTTGTTGACAGGCCTGTCAACAAAATCTTTGCCAGAACCTGAAAATGAACATTCTCAGCACCATTGGATTAAATGGTCATGAAATGCCCCCCTCAAAATCATGGTCAAGTTTATGACCAAAAAGGGGCTCTGCCAACTGAAAACTGACACTTGCCATCTACCTCTACAAAGATTAAATCATGGCCACTGCAGCTGCCGACCTTCAACACCCCTGAAAGGAGTTCAGGGTGAAAATCAGGAATGAGGCACTCTGTGCTCTGGGAAAGACTGGCAGAACAGGCCTTCAGATAGTTAGATCTTTTCAGGAGAAGATTTTATTGCATCTTCTCATACCTAGAAAAACACTGACATCATTAATGGTGACATCTGCTTTGGCTATTAAGGAGAACTTTACAATTAAAAGTCAAAATAGAGTAGCTATGGTTCAGACATCCTGGGAAATAACTAGGTGATACTATGGGTCCAATTTCAGACTAGACCTTGTATTGCTAAACACTTGAGTTTTCTGAGTCATGTCAGGTTTCGATGCCACCAGATAGTCTAAAAACAGTCTGCTGGCAGCTAGTAACTGCAACCTTGGTTTTTATAAAACTAGGCAACTGGCTGCTGCTGCTGCTACGTCGCTTCAGTCGTGTCCGACTCTGTGCGACCCCAGAGACGGCAGCCCACCAGGCTCCCCCGTCCCTGAGATTCTCCAGGCAAGAACACTGGAGTGGATTGCCATTTCCTTCTCCAATGCATGAAAGTGAAAAGTGAAAGTGAAGTCGCTCAGTCGTGTCTGACTCTTAGCGACCCCATGGACTGCAGCCTACCAGGCTCCTCCATCCATGGGATTCTCCAGGCAAGAGTACTGGAGTGGGCTGCCATTGCAACTGGCTACCTGGCTTCAAACCTCCTGAAGTGCCAGGTCCAGACTGGGTTTCAGACCTGTTCTTCTGAAAAGAAATGAGATTTATTTTGTCTGTTAAAATTCCAGTTGTCACTCCTCCAGCTACTTCTAATTGGGTCTGTTATACCAAAATGGCAGACCAAGAGATTGAGAGTTTTAATCACACAAGACTCAGACATATGACTTGGAAATTAGGAATACTTCCAATTCTGTGTCTATTCTCCAAGCTGGGGCAGTCCTATGCCCCATTTTGACAGCAAGTTATCACAGTAATAGTTGCCCCATTCCCTGAATTAAAACTGTGCAGGACTCTGTGGGATTCTGGAGTACAGATCTCTTCTGTGTATTCCATTTCTTGTCTATAGGATATAGACTTCATTCAGCCTCCTTGACCTTCCCTGAGTTCCAAAGGGTAGATTCAAACAGTTGCTAATCAGGGAAGGGAGAGGATATACAAACAGAGGAGAAACAATTAAATGGTGGTACAGCCTTGAGGCAGGGTCCTGGTTCCTACTCAAAAAATATGCACAACAATATCTTTGAGTTCTTCTGCAGAACTGGGGCCCCCACCCAGGTGGAGGATGGTAACTTCAGGCTGAGCACAAGATTCCTGGACCACTGCTCTGTTGCCTCACCACCAACCAATCAGAACAAAGTCACACACGCTGCAGCCCTCACCCCAAATGTTGCCTTCTGTTTCTGGGGCCCAGTGATGACCATCCTTTTAGGCCTCCTGTCTGGCCCTATTTCATCTCTGACGGGGGCCAACAGTTTCAAGCTAAATTGCTGTTTCTACAAGGTTGAATGCTGGTTTCAGGCACAGAATACCTCTACTTAGATCAGGTAAAGAGAGACTTCTGCTCTGCTAGGCAGGCCTATACCCATGCACAGCAGGAAGAAGTTACAGAAGAAAGAGACCTCCGCCCCTATTTCCAAGAAGTATCTTGAGTGTGAAGTCGCTAAGGGGGGATTTGTTAGGGGAAGCACACTGACTGAAACCACCCACCCTGGCCTGGCAGCCTAGTAACCGTTTGTATAAGTTTAACGACAGGAGATCCTGGTAAGGAACATGGAACTAATAAGCCACCACCAACTGGAAGAGTTTGGGAAAAGTCAAAAGGAGACACCACGTGTCTGACTACCTCCCAGAATCCTTCTCACTGGCATCCATCTTGGCTGAGTGATGTGTGCACCACCAGGAAGGACTCTTGAGTCAGAACGATTGGCTAAAGACCACCCAGAAACTAATCCCATCATCATAAAACCCAAGACTGCAAGCCACATGGCAGATCAATACTACTGGTTTCCCTTACCCTACTTCTCTCTGCCCATGTGTCCCTTCCCAATAAAATCCCTTGCTTTGTCAGCACATGTGTCTCCTCAGACAATTCACTTCCAAGTGTTAGACAAGAGTCCACTTTCGGGCCCTGAAAGGGGTCCCCCTTCCTACAACAAATGTATTGATTGATTAACTAGTAGGAGGCAAAATTTTTTACCCCAAACACTTTTTCTTCCATTCATATAAATGATGAAAGGAATCAAAACACCAGCACACAAAGAAACAACAAAGACTTAGGCAAACTCTTAGATTTTTATAGTTACGTAAGCTGGGGGTCACCGGAAATTCTACGTAGTTCATGGTAGAACCCACTTTCCAGTCCTGGATCTTGCTACCAAACTCCATGACAACAGTAGGCAGGGAGACACCATATGGGACAAGCTCAGATGATGTATGTTGTCCCAGTGTAGTTTCCATAGTGACTGTGTCCCTCTCAAGTGTCCCAGAGAAGTCAGTAAGTGGTATGGGCGTATCTCCTAAGGACATGCATCCACTGGGTTTCTAACTGAGATATATAAAGCCAGAGGAGGAAGTTGGAAATATATATTAGCCCTTAGACAGAGCACTTAGAAAAACCCAACTGAGAGCCCAAACCTTGTGTTGCTGTTCAGGTGCCTGAAATTCTCAGAGATATCCATAATCTAAAATCCATGAACAATCACTAATCCAGTTCATGGCCCCACTTCCTAGGCAACCATCTAGGAGACCACCAGCTGGGCCGTCTCCTCCTTCTCTCCTTCTCACTGCACCAAACCTTTCCCATGAAACTCAAAACCTTTCCAAGTGAATTTGGCTTTTGTTTTAGTTTTAGTACCAATTCCCTGGGGCCTCTCACTTTGGCAAGATTCTGCTAGGTTTGTCATGTTTCAGAGTGTCATGATTAAGAACCTTGAGGGCAGTGGAGTGGGAGGAGCAGAGAAAGAGGAGGAGGTGGGAGGGGATGCAGCAGGGAGGAGAGAGCCGAGAGGAGGAGCAGGAAGAGAAGGAGGAAGTACTGTTAACAACAGAAGCACTGGGACAATCAGCCATGGGAATGATTTCAGTTTAAGTAACAAAGACTGTTTTGTTTCCTGAGAGCTCTCAACTGAGCAGTGTTTAGCTGCAGCAGAAGAAAAAGATCCCCAGGGAAAAGCAGGGGTGTGGTGTTCAACTGCCTCCCTATCACCACAGGCTGTCATGTCCCTGAATCCTGGCAAAGCTGGGTTCAGCCCACTCCAGGGAGGAGACCTGAGAGGCTACAGGTGTCTGGGTGATGCCACTGGGGTCACTCTTCCCTCTGAACCCCTCCCTGGGAGGTTTAACCTCCTGGAGATCCTGCCTTCTCTCCTGGAGACACGAAATAAGACTCAGGTCACTTGAGATATTAAAAATCCCAAGGCAACTGCAAGGGGTGAGAAAGTAGTTAGAAGAGATGGGCTTTTAACTGCAGGACCCAGCAGCTTAGCTCCCAGATTCCTTTCGAGGTGAAGCCTAACCATGGTCCTCTCTCCCTCTGCCTTCCTTCAAAATGAAGAACAGTGCTCACATGAAAAATGTCACTGGAAGGCCTGCCATGAGGATCAGGGACACTGTCACTGTGTCTCTGTGGCACCCATGGCAGCTCTCATTAGCGCTGTGAAAGGGGCTCTGCATTTGATCCGTGAAGAAGTCTGATGTCCTCGGAAAGCAGTAAATGGCTTCCTAGAAAGAAGCCTGACCCACTCAGCCATGGGAAGCCCGTTGTAAAAATTGTGTGCATTCAGTCGGGTCTTTGAAGGAACAGTAGACCCTGGTGTCACTAAGAGTTCTTCCCAGCACCCTCCACTGGAAAATTAGCACATCTCAATTTACAAAATTACCTCTAGAATGAAAGTAGGAAAATGGTCACATGAGGCTGGCCTTTCCCCCACACACCAGCAGCAGAGTTGGAAGGAAAGACATGAGATGAATAGCCCACATACAGACCCCAGAGGGGGAAAATGAGTGTCTGGTCGTTGTGAGTGGGGAAACTTTTCCTAAAGAACCTCAGACCTGGAGGTGACAGAAGGACCTGCCTTAAACTTGAGAAACCCAGAGCACGTGAGGCAAGAGACCTCTCTCCAAAGTCAGGAAAGAAATGGACATTTTCACTTCCCTTCCCGCTCCCTGCCTTCCCTCTCACTCAGTTTTGAGACCAAATGCATTCACACCCCAAAACTGAGAGCTGACACTGCACACTGCCTTTCAGTACCCCTCCTCCTAGCTTCTGGCGGGTAGAAGAGATCCTGAGCTACCTCTCTGGAGCACCATTCGTTACTGCTCTGAACAGGCTGGGACTTGCTTTCAAAAGGCAGCTGGGCCTGGGGACCATGTTTCACTTCTTGACACCATTAATTGGGTTATGAGTCAGAGCCGTAATGAAGACAAGTTTTGGTGTCTCCTGAAACTGTCCTGGGAAATGCACTTGCACAGGCCCAAAAGCCACAGAGGGAGGGAGAGCCGGACAGATTCGCTTTGTTTATGGGGCCCTCATGGCCACAGATAAACGGTCAGTGCCATGGGACTCCTCTGTGGACAGACCGATGGTTTTTTCTGCTGCTCCCAGAGGCCCTTAGATGTCACAGTCTCTCACCCAGAGAGGCTCATTAGTAACAGGGGGAAGCGGGAGGAGGGGGAAGCAGGAGGAGACAGAAGTAGATTCAAAACAAGCTACAGAAGGCGGCTAAAAGGATGGAACATTTTGAGAGCCAGTGACGGTAAACAGGAGGCAAAAGCTGGTCTTGCTAGAAAACCAGGCTACTTCACATCGGGTTCGAGACCAGCTCCCCACATGAAGGCAGCACTCGGAGTCTGCATCAAGGAATACACCTTGAGGGTTTGATTCAAAATAAATGGCCTAGTCTTCTCAGTGTGGAAGAGGGCTATAATTCATGCCATACTGAGTCTGGCCAGTTAGGCTGCAAAAAACATGCAGGCTGATGAGTCCATCACAACTAATTCGAAAGGCCAATTACATTTCTAGGATTGCTGACCTCTCTAATACTTCCAGGTAACTGTATCAGATTTCATTTTGTTTCTCTTCCTTTTGGGTTACACATTTGCAGCCCCAGCTGCAATCTCACTAGGATTTATAAATCCCCTGGTCTGTCGTATTGTTTACAACTAGCCAGGCAGGAGGATCAGGCAAGGTCCTTTGGAGAGGATGCTTTATGACATCATCTAAGGAAGTCACATCCCCAGTGGCTCAGTGGTAAAGAATCTGCCTGCAATGCAGGAAATAAAGGTTCAACCCCTGGGTCGGGAAGATTCCCTGGAGAAGGGAATGGCAATCCACTGCAATATTCTTGATGGGAAATCCCATAGACAGAGGAGCCTGGTGGGCTATAGTCCATGGCGTCGCAAAAGGGTTGAACACAACTTAGCAACTAAACAATAACAACAAAGGAAGTCACAACACCACCTACAGGCTCTCCTTTAAGTCCTCTGCTCTGGAACAATTCCACAAACCCTGGTATTGAACAAATCAAACTATAGAAAGGCACGTTTTCAGATGAAGACTTTCTGAAACAAGTACTTTGGAGCCTCTTCCTGGGCCAAGAGGGGAGACTGGCTCAGTACTAGGTTATCTGCCCCTAGTCCTGGGGTTGTGGGAAAGCTGAGAGCTAGGGTGGGGCAGGTGGGAAGCAGAGAGAGAGAGGAAAGAATTTGTGTCTCTGAAGGCTGATAACTTGTCTGTTAATTCTAAGTCAGACTGCCTACTTCCAATTCAGCTCCATTATTTGAGTCCTTGGGCAACCACTCTTTATTTCTTTTTCCTCTTTTGTAACATTGAGAGAATGAAAGTGCCTGCCTCATGGGATACTTATTAAAGAAGGTAACACAAGTGACGTGCATAGAATGATGTCAGGCATGAACTAATTGCTCAATACATGTTAGCTCTGATCCAAGCACCTAACCATGTGGACTTGTTATCTCCAAGGAAAATGGAAGGTACAGGCTCTGCCCCTCAATGGAGTGGAATGTTACCCCAGATAGCCAGGGGACTTGATAATGTGGTGGCACCAACACTGACAGTTACCGCCACCTTCTTACTCAAGAGACCAGATAGAGGCTTTCTTGCTGGAACTTTCCAAAGACAATACCAGATGAGTCACTCTGAGCAGCCTCACATTCTGCTGCCAACCCTGGAATCAGATAGTGCTCTTGGGACTGGAACCTGGGCTCTGAACCATGGTGACTCTCCTAAGTACCAGTTAGGCCCTTCCTCAATTTTAGCAAGCGTAGGTTGCAGAATTTGAATGCATTATCAGGCAACAGAAAGCTGAGGATTTCCTGTTAACCTTGGTTGCTTCTTAAGCCTCCCATCTTGAGTGCTGCAATCTACCCTAATAACATGTTATTTATCCTCAGCCTGTGCACCCTTATTCATTAACTGGCATCTATTCCACAGGAAGCTACCATCCTGGGAATTTCCAGGAACAAGGCTGAGCCCCCAAGATTACTCACTGCAGTAAAACTCTGCTGTGAAATTAGTGGATGACCCCCCCCCCCCACCTCACCCCATCCTACCCGAGGGAGGTGTGATTCAGAAGCTATTGTCACCAAATATCATGTTAATGGTGTTTGCACCTAACTTGGTCTGAATTGTGAATATTTCTGGGCTCACTTACTCTTCAAGACAAGCCCAGCATTTCACACTGAGATTAACACTCTTTGACACAACACACAGTGCCAGAGTGTAACATTTCAAGGGGGAAATAACTTGAAAGTGAAAAAGACTAAAAAGGCATAATTACCCAAGGCAAACTGTTTTGTTCATTCAGCAATTACAGTGGTTTTAAAGCCTTATAATTTATCATAGCTCGGAACAATTTAAATCTCAGTTGTACTCCTTTGAGAAACCAAGACACTTTCCTTTCCTTATTCCTTCTGACAGGCTATTCTTTTATATCATCTTAGTTCTGGGATGTCATAGACTGTACCTGCCCTACATCACAAGCAGAGAAAAGGAAAGCTGACAGCAACAGACTCATACCTTTGAATTAGGCCCAAATAACCAAAGAATCCAACAATTCCGAATGGGTGTGATTTCTTTCAGGTTCAAGTATCAGTTTGCTTGTTTTGCTGCTGCTAATCGCCTCTTAAACAAACAATTGCTTTATCTATGTACTGTGCCTCATTTCACTTTCAAATTATGTGTGTGTGTTGCTCCTAACAGCTTATTATGATCTATAATTAACAATTTTGCTGAAAGCAGAGCCTCGTATTGAAAAGAGCCCACATGCTATCTGAGAAGTACTTGAAATGAGAGGCCTTTGTTTTTTCCCCAAATTTGGCAGACCTACTGCCATCTTTGCTGTGCATTGTCTTCTCCAGAAGTCCGCAAGTGGTCAGATAAAAAATTAAAGATTTCAAACTCTGGCAGAATTTCAATTTACCTACAAATCTAAATAAACCAAGGGTATTCAGATTTGGCCATAGTTTAGAATCACCTCAGAGCTTTTAAAAGAATGCTCAGACCTAACCCCAGACCAATTAAGTCAAAATCTCTGGGCGGAGACCCAAGCCTGAGTACTTGTGAAAATTCCCTAGTGATTATAAAGTGCAGTCAAGACTAAGAACTACTGTGGCAACCGATCCAGTCTTCTTTGCAAGAGCCCAAAGAAGAAGGTAACCACCATGAGTAAGTCTTAAATGGTTAAAACCTGAGTTTACTAGACTACACTGAAACTTAGGTTATTTGCCAAATACCTGCAACATCTCCAGTTTAAGTAACTTGCACAAGATTCTTTTGACCTACCTCTCAGCTTATT
Source organism: Bubalus kerabau (assembly GCF_029407905.1). Classification (NCBI taxonomy): domain Eukaryota; kingdom Metazoa; phylum Chordata; class Mammalia; order Artiodactyla; family Bovidae; genus Bubalus; species Bubalus kerabau. Next base: position 123,904,382 of record NC_073627.1, read on the forward strand.
CAAACTCACCAAGCAAGCAGCAAAGTTGCTTGAATATTTCACCCTTGGAAGCAAGTCTTTGAGATAATGGAATGGAAAATCATTTGGGAACAGATTTCCTGGATGCATTCTGGAATGCAAGCAACCTGCATTTCGCTTGTGGTTCAACTACTTTAGAACATTCTCTGTGAGGCTAGGCAAAGTTATTAAAGACACAGCCCCTGAATTCTTATGTTGAAAGGCCTGGGTATGGATTTCAACACAGTTTGTTGGATTGAAGGAAAACTGGCTTCTTCCATACACGTCAGAGAAGCGAGGTGTGGGCTTTACCACAATGAGCCAGTAGAACTTTTAGGCATAGGTATATTTTCTTCCTTTGTGACACAAGTTTGGAGCTCCACCAGGAGATCTTCTCTTGGACCCAACACCAAAGGGGGCCAGATGTGTCTCCTGTACTTCCTTGACCCTCAGTATAACCCTCTCTGGAAATTGCTCTGGAAATATCTCTTCTCTATTGGACTTTGTATCATTGAGCTTCATCTCATCAACCAATACCTGCATATGTACATTCAAATTCAGAATGCTAATAAGAAATTATTAAGGGATGAACTACAACTGGGGGCAACATTCTCTTCTCATATTTCTTTTCTTTATTGGAATATCATTCCTTTACAATGCTGTGTGAGTTTCTGCTGCACCACATCATGAATCAGCTATACATATACCTATATCCCCTCCATCCCACCTCCCCATCCTTTCGCTCTAGGTCATCACCTAGCTTGGTGCTCTGCTGATGCTTCAGCTTCCCACTAGCCATTTTACACACGGTAGAGTATATATGTCAATGCTACTCTCCCAATCTGGCCCCTCCTCTCCATCTTCCACTATGTCCACAAGTCATATGTCTGCACCTCTATTCCTGCTCTGCAAATAGGTCAATCATTTTTCTAGCTTCCATATATATGTGTTAATATACGATACTTGTTTTTCTCTTTCTGACTTACTTCACTCTGTCAAACAGGCTCTTGTTCATCCATATCACTATAAATGACCCAATTTTCTTCCTTTTTATGGCTGAACAATATTCCATTGTATATATGTACCACACCTTTTCTTCTTGAGTGCTGTCTTCAATATGCCAGCAAATTCGGAAAACTCTACAGTGGCCACAGGACTGGAAAAGGTCAGTTTTCATTCCAATCCCAAAGAAAGGCAATGCCGAAGAATGTTCAAACTACTGCACAATGGCACTCATCTCACCTGCTAGCAAAGTAATGCTCAAAATTCTCCAAGCCAGGTTTCAACAGTTCATGAACCGTGAACTTCCAGATGTTCAAGCTGGAGTAAGAAAAGGCAAAGGAACCAGAGATCAAATTGCCTACATCTGTTGGATCATTGAAAAAGTGAGAGAGTTCCAGAAAAACATTTACTTCTGCTTTATTGACTATGCCAAAGCCTTTGATGTACAGATCACAACAAACGCTGGAAAATTCTTAAAGGTCCAGAATGGGACCTTTTGGAAGTTTCCAAAGTGCTGCTGCTAATCATGTATGTTTGAAACGTCTGATCCACTCCCTAAGAGAATGTCAGCTCAGATAGAGTCCATAGAGGTACATGGGAGAGATGTTTAGAAGTAGGTAAGGATTGGGGGCACCTCTTCAAGTGAAGTTCTAGCTGACACAGAAGCTTGTTTTGTAATAGCAGTGACCCTCCTCAGAGCATAACTGGTCCCTGGGATTTGCAATTCCTCACCACCGCTACCCAAGTAGTTCACAGAAACATCCAGATAAAGGGCTATCTTTAGCCATCCTTAAGATTCTCATTTTCCAAAACCTATTCTCCACAAAATAAATGAGACTACATATGCTGTGTCAGAGAGCCTGCTCCTCTAGCAGAAACTTCCAACTAGGAGTTAAGAGGGGTACAAGTGCTGGAATGGAAGAAAGAGAGAGTTATTAAAGAAAAGGTTTGTGAGAGGGTTAAATGCACAAAACATGGAGGACAGGAGACCTTCCATTTAATCACCAGCATAATACAAAAACATTTTCTAAAATGACTGAGCAGGCAGGTGGGAGAGTGCTTTGGAATTGTTCTCAGTATCTCTCATTGGTTGGTTTGCCTCACAGATTCTCCTCGTGAAGAAAATACTGCAAGGCAAGAAATATTGTGACTTAAATTGCATTCATGAGATTCTCTGATAAAAAAAAAGAAAAATCAATGTGTTGGATCAATTTTTCTTAAACAAGTTCATCATACTCTAAAGTGATCAATAGGGAATGTTTTTAGCCACTTCCCAGCCTTCCCACTTCAGTAATTGCTAGAATTTCATATTGACAGGTCATAGGATGATTTGAAGGCTGAATTGATCCATTAACCTGTGGTGCTACAAGGCTGGGTCACAACAATAATGCAGTATCCCCCAAGGGACAGGGCTGAAATCAAACAGGAGGTAAACCAGGACATTATGCATTTGACCCTGGAGGTGCCAGACTCCTGCTTCTGTCTGTCGCCAGGGAAGGAGGAAGAGGAAGAAGAAGCAGGATGATAAGAGGACCAAGAAGAAGGGACAGCAGAGACTGGGGAGGAAGGAAACATGAAGAGGTCAGCCACCTCTCAAATGTTGAAAGGTCCCTGTCGAAGAGGAAACGCTATGTGGCTGGGTGAACCACATATGCTGGGCAGCTGCAGTCAAGAGAAAAATCAACTTGAAAGGACTCAAAATGGGAAACTAAATGGTGCTCATCAGTATCATTCTAGTCCTGAACTTTAGCTCATAGTTCTTCTTTAACATTGATGTGTGTAATTACTCGTGCCTGTGGCGAAGGAGAAAGGGAGCTTCCTAGAGTGCAGCCAAAGAAAAGTGGGCAGAAAAGACAGGGAAAATGGAGACACTCTCTTCTTTTGCCAAGAAGTAAAATTATTCATCTTGTAATCACTCCTGGACAGTGGTACTGTGCATTTACACAACCCACTAGCTCAGCAGGTTATCATAATAGGGATTATAAATACAAAAAGCATCTTAGAGAAATCAAGGCTTGATTCACCATAGAGTAGATCTACCATAGGGGGCCAGGTCATACTGCATTTTGCAGCACAGATTCTAACTCTAGTAACAGGAAAATAAAATCTGACAGTCAGAATGTATTCCAGTAATAGGCACTGATTTGCTTGTTACAAAGTCAAAGTTAATCTATTAGTCAAAGAATTGTTCATTAACTGTCCTACACATCACTGTTACGTGGGCTTCTCAGAAACCTGTTGGAGAGCAATGTCTGTGGAAAGTAAATTTGCACTTGAGATGGAAATTGCCCACCACATGCTAGCATGGTTAGCCTTCAATTTTTATGTGGAAATTAGGTATGCCTGATTAAAACTCAAAAGCCAGGGTTTTACTGTTCTCAAATACAAGCATATGTAGATACCAGTAACATGAGCATAGTTCTAAGTGACAGGCTGACACATGTGAGCTGCTGGTTTGGACCTACCAGAGGATAAACTGACATGTCCTGCAATGTCACACATCGCTCTCTGCGTGAACTAGATATCCCGAAGGATGTGGACCTCCTTGGCAGCTCAAGGGTTTTTCAGTTTCCATGAAAACCTTACATAGTGAGTCCATGTGGGTATTTACTCAGTATATTTCTCAATTAGAGTCTGACATGGACCTCATGCAAATATAATTAATCTGTCCATGCTGAATAAAACAGCTGCAGTATCACCTATGCGATTTTTATGTAAGAAGTTAAACATGGGAGAAACAAAATTACAAAAATGATGACTGTTTGAATTATAGGTTTGTTGAGTAAGTTACTAGAAAAACTCATTGACAGATAATATTATGCAGTTAGCAATATATTTATTTGAGCAAATCTATAGTGGATTATGGAAAATTAATACCTTCCTTCTAGAAACAACCACAGTGGCCCGTAAAGGGCAGAGAGATGGTGGCAATATCAATCTGGCTTCCCATTTGAGTGACATGGACAAGCTTAGTACCTGAAAGTCTGCTATGAAGTCAGGGGATAATTCTCACAAAGGGCAAGACAGGCCACCCTCTAGGCAGGTTTCTGGGCTGCTCCTATCAAAACCACCACTGGAATGAGTGACAAATAAGACTGTCTCAGGAAATGAACCTCACACACACCCTGTCTTGAACCAGCTTTATCCAAATAGCTTGGGAGGTTCTCTAAGATACTGATCCCTAAGCTCCACCTCAAAATCTAAGGTAGGCCCTGAAATCTGGACTTTTTAAAGTTCCGCAGGTGACTCTGATGGACAGCCTAGGGTGGGAACCAGTAAGTTCCACCTGGTTCCTTAGGTGACCTAAGTCCTTACTATGCAATGGAAACTAGATGGGGAACCAGTGGAAACAGTGGCTGACTTTATTTCTGAGGGCTCCAAAATCACTGCAGATGGTGACTGCAGCCATGAAGTTAAAAGACGTTTGCTCCTTGGAGGAAAAGCTATGACCAACCTAGACAGCATATTAAAAAGCAGAGACATTACTTTGCCAACAAATTTCCGTTTAGTCAAAGCTATGGTTTTTCCAGGAGTCATGTATGGATGTGAGAGCTGGACTATAAAGAAAACTGAGTGCTGAAGAAGTGATGCTTTTGAACTATGGTGTTGGAGAAGACTCTTGAGAGCTCCTTGGACTGCAAGGAGATCCAACCAGTCCATCCTAAAGGAAATCAGTCTTGAATATTCACTGGAAGGACTGATGCTGAAGCTGAAACTCCAATACTTTGGCCACCTGATGGGAAGAACTGACTCACTGGAGAAGACCCTGATGCTGGGAAAGACTGAAGGTGGGAGGAGAAGGGGGTGACAGAGGATGAGATGGTTGGATGGCATCATCAACTCAATGGACATGAGTGTGAGTAAACTCCAGGAGTTGGTGATGGACAGGGAGGCCTGGCCATGGGGTCCCAAAGAGTCAGACACGACTGTGCAACTCAACTGAACTGAATTGATGCAAAGTATGTATGGACCAGCAGCATGTTAGGATCACAGAGTCTCGGGCTCCATCTCAGACCTACTGAACCAGAATATGCACTTTAACAAGATCTCCAGATATCTTATGTGGATGTTATTAATAAAATTCAAGAAGCACGTCTGCAGTTTGTTTGCATATTTATCGAGTTACTGGAAGTCATCAGCCTAGTGCTCATTGGATTGCCCCCACCTTGTTTCAGGATGCAAAGAAACACCCTCATTAAGTTACACCATGGGATTTTGATAAACTTTAGGAAGAATGGTTTTGTAAAACTGTTGTTTAACGTATCATATATTGCTTAAGGCTGTCAAACGTCTCTTGCTCTAAAGGCCTATGGAGGAAATTATTTTTTTAATTAAAAAAAAAAAAAAAAAAAAAGATGTTAGGTGAGACAATAAAAAAAAAAAAAAAAAAAAAAAAAAAAAAAATCTAGAAAGTAACACATATTTACATGCAAAAATACAGATAAGCAAAAATAAAAAACAAGAAAATAAAAGTGATTTATAATTCCACCCTTCAAATAAACACGCATTCTAAATCTCTTCAGCTGTGTCTGACTTTTTGCAACCCTATGGACTGTAGCCTGCCACGCTCCTCTGTCCATAGGATTTTCCAAGCAATAACACTGGAGTGGGTTGCCATGCCTTCCTCCAGGGGATCTTTCTGACCCAAGGACCAAACCTGCGTCTCTTATGTCTCCTGCATTGGCAAGCAGGGTCTTTACCACTACTGCCATTATACCATCGATATTTTGTTATAGAGTACATATTCAAACATTAAGTGTATTAGCATAAACATTTTCACAGAATGAAAAGTAAGCATTTTCAACATGGCTTTTTAAAACATCATAAGATTCTCTTCTATGAACATATATCACTGTTATGTAATAGTCGTTTGGAATATTGTAACACTATACCACTCTTCCTCAATGTTTACTTCTAGTTATTAGTACTTCTTTGCTGATATAAACTGGTAATAAATACCCTGAAAATCAGCATTTGGATTGTATATCCTTTAAAATATTTTAAAAATATATAATATCTACAAAAACTGGCTCACCTGAGAAAACGTTAACATTTTTCAAGATGAAAATTATAGTGAACTGAGTTTCTCTTTTTACTTTCATTGTCAGGAAGCTCAAAATCAAATCTAATGCTCAATTATATTATTTACACTAACCTAGATATGCGATGGCACCCCACTCCAGTACTCTTGCCTGGCAAATCCCATAGATGGAGGAGCCTGGTAGGCTGCAGTCCATGGGGTCGCTAGGAGTCAGACACGACTGAGAGGCTTCACTTTCACTTTTCACTTTCACTCATTGGAGAAGGAAATGGCAACCCACTCCAGTGTTCTTGCCTGGAGAATCCCAGGGACGGGGGAGCCTGGTGGGCTGCCGTCTCTGGGGTTGCACAGAGTCGGACACGACTGAAAAAACTTAGCAGCAGCAGATTTTATATAAATAGATGTATATGTGCATACCCTTTTTTAAATAATTTTGAAAGTGTGCATCTTTAATAAGACACCTCGACTCTTCCAGTGCAGCAGGGGACTTATCAATTTAAGCAGGTAATTAGTGGATTCTAAAGAAGAATTCCAAAGCTGGCAAAGTTCCTTTTAATGCATGTCAATAAAATTATATTTAAGTTAGGAAGATAAAGCCCAACAAACATACTGTTCTTTAAATACCACAGAAATTTTTCTCACTATTCTGCTGTCAGAGACTTGTTTCTTTAGACCTTAAAGTACTCCCCTAAAAAAATGCTCAAGTCCATATTAAGTGAAGGACAACATGAAATTCAAAGCAAATTGCTACAGAGGGAAGAGGTGACTATAGCAAGATTTTTCATTGCAAAAGAACTTTAGAGTACCTCAGATTTAAATGCAAATAAGTGATGAGATTAAGAAAGGGAAAGGGGAAAAGTGACAATTACTTTATCCATCCATTTTCAGATCCAACATATGCATTTGATATACTGTCAGACAGATTTGTCTGCTCAGATTCAAAATGATAAAGGGGGAGGAATCAAGGAAAAGTAGACAACAGAGCAGTTCCCATAGCAACTCCCAGTGGTTCTTAGGTGACTTGACCCAAAGCCTGGTCTCACCGATAACTAATTTAAGCCCAGTGGATAGAAATTGAAGCCTTTTATAACATTCAGGGCCTTCTTGCTTGAAGTTAGTTAAGGCTAGGAAAACTTGTAACTCTTCAAGAGTGACAAAAGTAGGTAACCTGAAATCACAAAATAAACGAGACAGGCTATTTGATATGAACCTTGAGAATATGGACCTTCCAAGCCTCAGACCTCATGTTACCTCACCACTGAGCCAGAATTCTGCGCATGGACAGAAATCCTCTTGGAGACAGCCCTTTATTGAGCCTCTTCCTGTTAGGGAGGAGGGAATAAATAGCTTTCGTTGGGAGAGCAATTTAACTCTGGAGCAAAGTATTTCTGTAATAAAGCTCAACCAATGGAAAGAATTAATATAAAAATAGGTAAGCAATGAGTCTATTTTCAGAGAAGTGAGAACAATTCTGCTTAGCTATCTCAGAATTTTTGAGCTGAATGAAAATGGAATAATTCTGGAGCCCAACAGTTCTCAGTGAATGAATCCTGATGTAGTTGACAGAATAATGGCCCCCAAAGATGTCTATGTGCTAATTCTAGAACCTGTGAATATTTATGTTCCATGGTATTAAAACTGTAGATGAAATTAATGTTGCTATTCAGCTGATCTTAAAATAAAGAGATTATCTTTGATTATCTGGGCAGGCCTAATGTAATCACAAGAGACCTTTAACTTGCAAGGAGGAGGCAGCAGAGGTCAGTCAGAGATTTGTTGGAACAACAATGTTAGCTTTGAAGATGAAAGAAGGGGCCACATGCCAAGGAATGCAGAGAGTCTCTACAAGATAGAAAAGGCAGAGAAATGGATTCTTCTCCAGAGCTTCCAAAAGGATTGTAGCTCTGCCAACACCTTGACTTAAGGCCAGTGAGAAGTATTTCAAACTTCTGACCTCCAGAACTGTAAGATAATGAATGTGTTGTGTTAAACCACCATGTTTGTAGTGATTTGTGCAGTAGCAGTAGGAAACTAATACATGTGTGAACTTGTTGCTGCTGCTGCTAAGTCGCTTCAGTCGTGTCCGACTCTGTGCGACCCCAGAGATGGCAGCCCACCAGGCTCCCCCGTCCCTGGGATTCTCCAGGCAAGAACACTGGAGTGGGCTGCCATTTCCTTCTCCAATGCATGAAAGTGAAAAGTGAAAGGGAATTCGCTCAGTCATGTCCCACTCTTAGCGACCCCATGGACTGCAGCCTACCAGGCTCCTCTGTCCATGGGATTTGCCAGGCAAGAGTACTGGAGTGGGGTGCCATTAATGCAAATTCTCTGGCTCCACCCCAAACCTACTGAGTCAGAAACTTTGGGGGTAGAGTCCAGTAATGAGTATTTAACAAACCATCCAGGTGATTCTGAGACATATTAAAGCTTGGGAACTACTGATCTAGTCCAGCTCCTTCTGAGACACAACATAGTGAAGTTGGATTTGCTAATGTCAACAGCCTCATTAGTGGCAGAACTGGAACTAGACCTAGATCTTCTAGTTTGTATATTACTGAGTAAAAGTGTATATAAATAAATATATATATATATATATATATGTGTGTGTATTTCAGTTATTTTTATGCCCTTGTATGAATGTATGACTATTTAGCCTAGACCTGGGTTTTCTTTGCCAATGAAATAAGCTTAAGTGTGTCTAGCTGACCCCTCAGAGCAGCACTGTGAGCAAAAATTTAAGTAATATGTAAGTGAAAATTCTTTGAACAGAATAAACTGTTACTCAGAAAAAGGTATGTTTGCTAGGCTGATTAGTGGTAATATTACAATGGAATTTATAGGAGACTAAAATAACCATTATCTTTGTGTGCCCAGCAAGTTATTCTATGCTTCTTATACAAATGTAACTACTCTCTCCTCACCTTAAAATATCACCCACATATTTTGGGTGATATGACCCACCCTAGGAAAATAATACCTCGTTCCTCTGCACATTATAGAGAATCAGATGACCAAACAAGGGCAGACAGTGTCTGTCTCTCAGATTGTCATATGCATGGTCAGGCAACAAAGCTTTTCCCATTGTGTTTGTTAAACCCTGCCATTTAGAGAAATTTTATCTGCAGAACAAAGTCAATACAGATGAGAAATGGATGGATGGATGGAGATGGTGGCAAGAGGTAAATAAAGGCACTGGAGTCAAGTTGGTTCAAGTTCTTGAGGCCCTGCCTGGGTCCTATGCTGTAACTTCAGTCCAACGAGCTCTACCTATTTACTTCTAAGCTCTGTGAGCCAATACATTCCTCTTCTTCCTTAAACTGTCTGAAATGAGTTTCCATCACTTGCTGCCCAAAGAGTTCTGAATAACATGGTATTTTTCTTCTTAAATACAATACTGTTCTTTAACATCAAAATGTTATCTTTCATACTGATGATTCTCTTCATCAGCACTTCATAGCAGTTCCAATCTGCATTGCCATCACCCTTGGAGGCAACTCTCAGGATCAATTTCCAGGCATCTGGGTCCTAGCTGGAAGCCCCCTCACTTTCTACATCCACTCCTTGTGCTTTCACTAGTCTTCCCTCTACTCCTCCTCCATCAAAGTTCCCATGAGTCAACAGCCTAACAGTATAGCACTGAGCCTTGCCACAAGGCTTTCCACTGTTTCTTTATGACTTCTGCATAAGAACACTTTCACAATTCTCAATGATATCTATTATACAAGTGTCTGTCAAATATTCCTAGAAGAGTCCTTCAGAATCCAACTCTCATAAAGTTCCTCTGGGCCTCCTAGGTTAAGAGAAGGACTGATAAGAGTCACGACTTTCTGAGGTCTTTAGTCCGGATTTGGCTCAAGCCAGATGCCACCTGAAGTGAAGAGTGTACCTGGGTGATTATTTACTGCATGTACAATATGAGGTTATAGTTTGTAGACTGTGCTTAATGGGCAACTGCTCGTGCAGCAGACATCAAGACAAAGTCTCTCAACTGAGGTGGGAATAGGTTGAGTTTAGAAACAACTTTCCTAATTATAGGAAAGAAGGTGAGTCCAGTGGAAGGAAAGGAAACAGAAAGGAGAAAGGGAAGAAGGAAGAATGGAAGGAAGCCTTCCACCAGCCAAGCAAAGGAGGAAGGGAATGAGGAAGGCTGGTTCTTTAATTTGGATCCTTACTAAAAGACATCTTTATAGCATGGAACATTTTCAAGAATTATAAAGAGTTTGGAATTTTAAGGTGGACCCTCAGATCAGATCAGATCAGATCAGTCGCTCAGTCATGTCCAACTCTTTGAGACCCCATGAATCGCAGCACACGCCTCCCTGTCCGTCACCAGCTCCCGGAGTTCATCCAGATTCATGTCCATCGAGTCAGTGATGCCATCCAGCCATCTCATCCTCTGTCATCCCCTTCTCCTCTTGCCCCAATACCTCTCAGCATCAGAGTCTTTTCCAATGAGTCAACTCTTCGCATGAGGTGGCCAAAGTACTGGAGTTTCAGCTTTAGCATCGTTCCTTCCAAAGAAATCCCAGGGCTGATCTCCTTCAGAATGGACTGGTTGGATCTCCTTGCAGTCCAAGGGACTCTCAAGAGTCTTCTCCAACACCACAGTTCAAAACCATCAATTCTTCGGGGCTCAGCCTTCTTCACAGTCCAACTCTCACATCCATACATGACCACAGGAAAAACCATAGCCTTGACTAGACAAACCTTTGTTGGCAAAGTAATGTCTCTGCTTTTCAATATGCTCTCTAGGTTGGTCATAACTTTCCTTCCAAGGAGTAAGCGTCTTTTAATTTCATGGCTGCAGTCACCATCTGCAGTGATTTTGGAGCCCAGAAAAATAAAGTCTGACACTGTTTCCACTGTTTCCCCATCTATTTCCCATGAAGTGGTGGGACCGGATGCCATGATCTTCGTTTTCTGAATGTTGAGCTTTAAGCCAACTTTTTTCACTCTCCACTTTCACCTTCATCAAGAGGCTTTTTAGTTCCTCTTCACTTTCTGCCATAAGGGTGGTGTCATCTGCATATCTGAGGTTATTGAGATTTCTCCCAGCAATCTTGATTCCAGTTTGTGTTTCTTCCAGTCCAGCGTTTCTCATGAGGTACTCTGTATATAAGTTAAATAAACATGGTGACAATATACAGCCTTGACGAACTCCTTTTCCTATTTGGAACCAGTCTGTTGTTCCATGTCCAGTTCTAATTGTTGCTTCATGACCTGCATACAAATTTCTCAAGAGGCAGATCAGGTGGTCTGGTATTCCCATCTCTTTCAGAATTTCCACAGTTTATTGTGATCCACACAGTCAAAGGCTTTGGCATAGTCAATAAAGCAGAAATAGATGCTTTTCTGGAATTCTCCTGCTTTTTCCATGATCCAGTGGATGTTGGCAATTTGATCTCTGGTTCCTCTGCCTTTTCTAAAACCAGCTTGAACATCTGGAAGTTCACGGTTCATATATTGCTGGAGCCTGGCTTGGAGAATTTTAAGCATTACTTTACTAGCGTGTGAGATGAGTGCAATTGTGCGGTAGTTTGAGCATTCTTTGGCATTGCCTTTCTTTGGGATTGGAATGAAAACTGACCTTTTCCAGTTCTGTAGCCACTGCTGAGTTTTCCAAATTTGCTGGCATATTGAGTGCAGCACTTTCACAACATCATCTTTCAGGATTTGAAAGAGCTCAACTGGAATTCTATCACCTCCACTAGCTTTGTTCGTAGTGATGCTTTCTAAGGCCCACTTGGCAAACCACTTCAGTATTCTTGCCTTGAGAACCCCATGAACAGTATGAAAAGGTGGACCCTAAAGAATGTTAAATTTACCAAAAATACAAAAAACCAAATAAGTCACTTATATAAAATTATGTGGTATAACACACCTACCTTCTAGACTGAAGCAAGCATTTGTCCTAAGTAATAAGGCAAGATCACATTAGCAGGGCTTTCCTGGTGGCTCAGATGGTAAAGAATGTGCCTGCAATGCAGGAGACCTGAGTTCAATCCCTAGATGGGGAAGATCCCCTGAAGGAGGAAATGGCTACCCAGTCCAGTATTCTTGCCTGGAGAATTCCATGGACAGAGGAGAATGGACAGTCCATGGGGTCACAAAGAGTCAGACACGACTGAGTGACTAACAGTCACTTCACTTTCATATCACAGAGAACTCATATTGAGCTGTCTCCCTATCTAACCCATGTCGCAGAAGGCAACAGACAACAGTTTTCCCAAGTCCAGCAAGAGCATATGTCTTTTTGAGCCAACATCCACTTCCCAAACATGCTCCTTGGACCTTATTAAAAAACTGCATCTACCACATGTCTGAGTTCACCTCAGCAGGCTGCCTCATCTAGAAGGCTTCTTCCACTACAAGCCTGGCTTTAAAATATGGTTTCTCAGAACCGTGGGCTAGTTAAGCACTGCTGGGTCTACATCAGCTCCACTCAAGTGTTGACGATTAAGCTGGCAAGAAAAAAATCAATCATTATTAATCACTAAATCCATGTAATTACTTTCACAGGTGCTGCTAAGTTGCTTCAGTCATGTCCGACTCTGTGCGACCCCATAGACGGCAGCCCATCAGGCTCCACTGTCCCTGGGATTCTCCAGGCAAGAACATTGGAGTGGGTTGCCATTTCCTTCTCCAATACATGAAAGTGAAAAGTGAAAGTGAAGTCGCTCAGTCGTGCTCAGAAGCGCTAAATGGGTGCAAAGGGTGATGGTGATGCTTTTCATTGAGCGACCAAATGGTTAACATGAGAGAAAGCATGCACTCCTCCTACAACAAACAGCCTGGGTGGGAACATCAGATGTACATGTGTTTACAGAACAAGAAAATCTAGTTAATGTAGGAATAAAGTGGTTATAATTTCCCACCCATTGTACTCCTTCCAATTTTGGCTCGCTACTAGGGGCAAAGGGAGATGCTATTGCCACCTGAATGGTACCTCTGTTAGACTTTAAGATATCTCTTTTAGAGTAAATATATATTCACTTGTTAAGTGTTTTCATTGAGCAGACTTTTTCCTTTTATTGGACTATTCCCTACAGCCCTTTGCCTTATGATGCATTGAGAGTTTATGCCTTTTCCAAATACAGTCTTTACTGAAGCATTCACTGTAAAGCAGTCTGGTTTATACCAATCCCATTTAATTTACCAAAACCATCCTCCTTTTTAAGAACGATGGTGTAAAGCTTTCAGGTTTTCAATGTGGAGAACAATTAGCAGTAACATTATTATTGCTTTGTATGTTGTTACTTTGTCTTAGGTTTGTCTTCCTGTTTTTAATTTCCTTCTATTTCCTTGGCCAAGTAGGCTGACTTCTGAAGCTGTGGGAATACTTTATTGTGTCCACAATGAGAATCACTTACCAAATAAAGAATCCTATCTCTTGTCTCATCATTAGCTTAGAAGCCACTTGTCCCATGCCCTGTGATACCGTGTACATCCAGGGTGTGCCTGTTTACCTAAAATGAAGCAAACCCTGGTATTCTTTCTGGTGCAAAGTGAGTGCAGAGACTACTTTAGGTGACAACACGCTCCATGCTGCCGCTGCCGCTATTCCCACAGAAGACAAGTGATGGCGCACGGGACTCACTCACAGGCCAGACTGAAAAGCTAACAGCAAACGGGGCAACAGCCTTAAGCCCATGAGGCAGTTTTCGCATTTGCCTTTGGATGCCGACTCTAGTGTTTTCACTGTAAACTCAGCATGTGATCTGTCCTGTCCTTGGTTTTTATTCTGGCTTTGCTGGGTCTTCACTGTGACCTGTGGGATCCTAGTTCCCTGTCCGAGGACTGAACTAGGGCCCCTTGTTGTTACGGTCTTGTCGCTAAGTCACATCCAACTCTTTGCAACCCCATGGACTGTTACGTGCCAGGCTCCTCTGTCCATGGAATTTTCCAGACAAGAATCCTGAAGTGGGTTGCCATTTCCTTCTCCAGGGTATCTTCCTGACCCAGGGATCAAACCTGCATCTTCTGCATTGGCAGGCGGATTCTTTACTAATGAGCCACCAGGGAAGCTCACTATGAACTTTAAAAGATTAAATATGAGGAATTTCATATATCTGTGATCTAAATGACAGATTTTCCAGGAAAAAATCATAGATATCTGTCAGGCCCTTGAGTGGGCATCATGGTTGTTCAGTCTTTGGGAGGATCTTCAATTTCCACCAAGGCAAAGGTCTACCTACCCATCTGCCCAAGAAGAAAAGAAGAAAGGCAACAAAAGCTTGACTTGTGTGATAGTAGATGCTTAATTCTGGCCCAGAGCACACACATGTGCTCACACACACACACACACATACATGAATCATCCAATTCTCACCTATTACTCTATTATACTGGATTGATGTCAGAAATTTTAAGCTATGTTTTAGGTTTTGAACCTACTGAGACTGCTGACACCTTAAGCTGTCAGGTATACAGTGTGAACACGTGGTTCCTAGGCCTATTTTGATAAAAAGCAGGGAAGAGAACGGTAGTAACTATCAATCTAATTGGGCGTCATAGAGTAATAGGTTAGGACTCAGATAGGAAAAGAAAAATGTTCAGATGCCCTCAGGCAAGCTGCCCAGGTGTGATCTTCTAGACTAGAAAATCATTGACTGCTTAAACCAGACACTTACCCAAACCTGTGAAGCTGACACTCACTTAATCACTCAGAATGGCTGTTTTAAGTTTCGTGAACAAGACGCCTCTGTGTTTCTGGCAACACAGGTGACCCACATGAAGAGGACCAGCTGTGTCAAAAAGCCACTTCACCATCTGAATGCATGTTCCCCATCAACAGGTTTTGCCAACAAGCTCCTCTCCCAGGGCCTAGCCTGGCACAAAGTAAGCAGATGCCGAGAGGAAGGAAGTGTAGGCAGTGGGTGAGCAAAAGCAGGAGAGAGTGATCATGGACATTGGCCAGACTGGGTTTCCTGAATAAGACACCACCAAGATCCCAGCATTTCAAAGAGGGAAAGCACAGATTAAAAAAAACAGACACACACACACACCACTCACATATAGAGTAAGAACAGTTCAGGACTGAGAAGAACCTCGACGTGGGCACAAGTGGCCAGCAGCAAAGTCGACTGAGGCCTGAGATAGGAAACCAAAGCCTCCAGGGATATATGACCAGAAGCAAATTTCTGGCCACTGGCACCTCCAGCTCCCAGCAAGCAAAAGAACCTGTTGACTAGCAAGTGGGGGGAGAGGGCAGCACAGCTGGGAAATCCAGTCGTGCTTTTTGTAAAAATCAACCCTCTCAATGCCTTCTCTGGTGAGTGCTGCAGGGTGCTGGCCGCCTGCGGATGCTCAGCTAGAAAAGCGTGAACCTTCATACCACATTTCTCAATAAGAGGCTCCTGTGACAAGATACTCAAGCTAGAGTGAAACACAACCTCCTGTAAGGCATCCTAGGAGAACCTGTTCCACCAGTTGTGAATCCAGCCACCCACTTTGAGAAGATAAAAGGGGAGAGGAGGTAGAGACAGAGGCTTGGTGAAAGTTTCTTTCAGAAGAAGGCTGTGCTCACAGTGAATCCCACCACAGGGGGAGCCCCACCATGCAACCCAGGGGTACCGTTCTGACTGTGTTCTGTGTGTTCAACATGTTCCAGAGTTCCAGAAGTTTCTGAATATACAGACTGAAATATGAATGTTGTGCCTCAGAATCATGCAAAGCCACAGCCTTGTCCCACTGCACCACATGTCCCTACAGGGAACAAGAGGAGGAAGCTGCCTTCTCTCCACCTGTCTAGCGAGGGAATCTGCAAGGGTTTGCTTCAGAGAGCTTCAAAATGGATTGCCCATCACTGAGACACAGAAAGAGCTGGTGCTTGATTCATCCTTGAGAAAGACAAAGCAAACTATGGACCAAGGCCTGACTCCAGCCCACAATATAAAATGGTGAGGGAGGAGGTAATTGTTTCGAGAGCAAAGACAGGAGTGCACGGCCACATGGAGGCATCTGCAGCCTAGTGTTCACTACAGCAAGTGGGAGGTGGGGACCATATGTTTCATGTGGGCCAAAAATGGGTCACTTGGTACAGCAAGCCACACAGGAATTTCTTACGGTTGCTCGGGATAGAAAAGCATTGGTCCAGGCCCAGAAAGCTCTACAAGAGAGAAAAGAACCTCCAAAATTCCTGCATAATGCCCACAACACAGCCAGTGGCAACCCTCTGCAGGGTCAAAAAGCAGAAGCTACCAGCCAAGTAAGAAGTGTCCTATTCCTTTTATCTTCTCGCTCCCACTCTATCCACTCCCCTTGTCCCCAGTAAAACAGAAGCTGGCTCAGGGAGAAGGTAAGCCTGGAGAGAAGAGCAGGAAAGCCAAGAGCCCCCCACCTCCTTCTCCACTGAAGGCCTAGCTGGGAGGGATTTTAAATTGTATGAGTTTGCTGCTATATGACAAATTACCACAATCTTAGCAGCTTAAAACAACATCCACTTATTACCTACCAGTTGCAGAGGTCAGAAGTTCAGCATGGCTCAGCTGGGTTCTCCACTAGGGTCTTATGAGGCTGAAATCAAAGCCTCAGCCTGCTAGGTTCTTATCTTGAGGCTCTGGAAATGAATCCACTGCCAAACTCATTAGGTTGTTGGCAGAATTTAGTTCCATGTGGCTATGAGTCTAAGGTCCCCATTTCCTAGCTGTTGGCCAGGAAATGCTCTCAGCTCCTTCCAGCTCCCTGGTCCTTACATGTGTCCCCATCTATCCTCAAATGCAACAACAGCACATGGAGTCCCTCTCGGGCTTAGAATCTCTCTGACTTCCCCTCTGCTTCCAGCAGGAGAAAACTCTGCCTTTAAAGGGGTCATGTGCTTAGATTTGCCCCACCAGAAAAATAGCCCTTTTGCTATAAAAAGTAACACCATCATGAGAACACAAAACTCATCATATTTCCAGATCTCACCCACACTCTAAAGAAAAAGGATTATATTAATATAAGACTGAGGGTGAGCAAGTTCGATGAATGAAGCAGGGCACCCAAAGCCGAGGCTCTAGGACAACTCAGAGGGATAGGGTGGGGAGGGAAGAGGGAGGGGTTCAGGATTGGGGGGACACATGTATACCGGTGGTCGATTCCTGATGATGTATGGCAAAAACCATCACAATATTGTAAAGCAATTATTCTCCAATTAAAATAAATTAATTTTAAAACAAGACTGAGGGTGTCAGAGGTCATTCTTAGAAATCTGCTTACCACAAACAAGTCAGGTAGGAAATTTTGATTACTCTTCAGGTCTGAAGATACAAATTGTTAAAATCAAGAGTGTGTTTGCAACACAAAGGAATTGCAGGAGTGTCTTAGTGAAGAATGAACATAAAAGTTCGTGTCTTCCATAGTTTTCATGGAGGGAGAAGAAATGGTATGAAGAGATTATCACCTATGAATAAATGTTAAGGACAGAGGGATAACACATTAAGTGTTTTGTTTGCATCGTTGAGTTGTACTTGTTGGATGTACAGTTTACCCCAAGATGGTAACCCTAGAGAGAGGTAGAGGGAATTAAGCCCAAATAAAGCATGCTAATAATGGTAATACCAGAGAGGATATTAAAAACAGGAATAAAGTAGAATTCCTTGCTATAAAGAGAAAATTCCAACTACTAAAAGGGAAGGTTAGGTGAATCCTTACACTACGGGGAAAAGCAGTTATGTCAAGGGAGTCCCAGAGTGTATGCCAGGAGATTTAACCCTTGTTCCTGTTCCACCCTCTCACTTATAGTATAAACTTGGGCAAGACCCTAACTCTCTAGACCTCACTGTCCTAGCAGGAAAATATCACAAGAATGTATGGAGTATGGTGGCATAAACTCCACAAATATAGAACCTGGAGGCCCATATGCTCTGGAAGGCCCACAGATGTGTTTTGTTTGGCCCACGCAGTGTTTTACAATATATAATATCATTTAATGCCAACATTTGGGGGAAAAAAAAGTAGATTTCCCATTTAAAAAAAAAAAATCCAGATTTCCAGCTTCTCTCGAAAATCTGGAAGATCTGGACACACAGGGCCTGCATTCTGTCTGGCAACAATCTTCTGTGGCTTCTGCATCCAGTTCCCACCACCCTCACCAGGCAGGCTTCAGGCTCCAACCTTCTGGGAGGCCTCATTGCACCCTGCTGGATCTGCATCTTTGATCTTGCCCTAAAGCATTACACAAGTGTTGGCTGTTATTACCTGTAAAATGAGGTAACTGGAATGGATGAGCTACTTCCACTCAGAGAAGCTGTAATCCCAGTCCTTAAAATGGGTCTTCAGTCACTTTTCCCAAAAAAGGTGTAAAATGATCATCCCCAAACCCAGGTGGTCGTTGGTCCCTGTGTGTGATATAAAGACCATAAAATGTGCTGAAAATCAAGTATTTGTACTGGGAGTTACAGAGAGACTTCAATAAACTGAAATGTAATTTTCCACTGGACAACATTTCGGCACTGGCTTCTTTAAAAGCAAATAGAAGTGAAGATGAGGAAAGGACAAAGTCAGCATCCCCACTAAGAGAGAGGGCAGACCTCCAAGAGAGGAGGGGATTTTAGGGAAAATAAACATTCTCCGTAAGAGAGCTAATCCCAGTGGTTCATCCCGAGAAAGAAGCCAAGAGTTTATAGTTCTTTGGGGTTTGTTTTATTTATCCCTGCCACAAGATATAAATCAATCTATTTAGATAGGGATGGTTGAGAGAACACATTTTATTGCGATGGATAATTCCCCAAGGGAGAAGGATCACTGTGTTTCACTTCTAACATTTTTTTTCTCTTCGGGTTTTGTGAAAATCCCACAAGTTTATGAAAAGTTGTCCAGATGAGGACACAGAACTTAGCAAACTATTCCCATCTTTAATTCTCATAAAAGTGGAAACACATACCCGTGCTCATGCACACATAGCACTAGACACCCGGAAAACTAATTGAGTGCCAAGCACTTCTGGTACCCTAAGGATATATATATATTTTGGTAGCCTGAGGCTGCCAGAAACTTTGCCTGCTGAATGAATTATAGAACAGGAAGCAGATGGGCTGTGTATATGAAACAACCACTATCTGGCATGATGTGCTGTGCAATTTGGCTGCAAAGATTAAATTGAGCTATTGAATGTTTAATACACTATGCATAACAAATACAGCCAGAGCCACAAAACAGCATAAATTACAGAATTGGTATTCACACGGCCTTTCCCAGGAATCAATACGCTGCCACCGCTCATAAGAGTCTGTTGTTTAATACACATAAAGAAGAGAAGAATTCTTCTATTAAAATGAGTTATCTGGGCTATTTACCAAAGGCAGTGATTTAGCAGTGGTAAAGTCTATGTAGTGCTGTTGAATGCAGATGATAATACTTCTTGTCCTTGTCTGCCTGTTTCATTGCGCCTATCAGTTGCTGGGGCTTCAAGTCCCTTGGGTACATTAGCAGTCAGCCCAGGAAGTGTGTTTAAGTAATGGACATAATGTTCACATTTGCTAGACCAGCCTTCTCCCTAATCATGAATTATTCTTCCCCAAGGCTCAATTGGAACATTACTTTAGAAGCAGAAGATTTAATCCTTTTCAGCTGATTGGAGGGAATGATTACAGTATTATTTTCTTGTACAGGCTGTCTCCAGTGAAGGTGCCTTTTTCTGTCCCCATCTTTAATAGGCAGCAATCTTTATTTCCCTGGAGGGAAATGGCAATGAATTTGAAATGGGATAAATCTTCAGGAATGCAAGGTGCTGAAGCGGTAGATCACTGCTGGTTAGTTAATTAGTTTAGCCCTCACTTGTTTCATCTCCAAGACAGAACACCTTGTAACAAGGGGAACCAGTGGGTGGGTGGGTGGGTGGGAAGATGGGTGGAGTGGGAGATCTGAGGAACCAGCTGTAGGCAAATAATCGATGCCTTAAAGCAACAATGCCCCCATGAATTTCCTTCTGTGCAAATGCTTCCTTCTGGATCTTTGAGTTCCACTTGCTACCATCATTAAAATAACAGTGCTTGCTTTACTCTGACCAGTCTGACTTTTAAGGACAATCCAAGTCACCAAAAGGAATTGCATCTTTATCTAGCAGAGATGGTTAAAGCAGAGTCAGGCAGAAAGGGTACAAGAGCAGGCTGAAGAAGACTGGAGTCGTCACCCTGTAATGATATTTATATACAGGGCTGGCCCCAGACTAAGTCCTGGGAGGAAAAAAAAACTGTGTTTGAACATTCCTGGTGAGTGCTCTTTAAGCCCTGCTGCACTGAGAAGCAATAAATAACAACCGAGTCAGTTTTGGTTTTTTTGTTTTTTTTTTTTTTAATTTTCATGATTAATGTTTCCAGAGAGGAGAAAAAAATGTGGCTTCAAAATTAATTATCTTGGGCTGGAAGATCTAAGCCTCAGACATGTTATTTTCCTGCCCCTACCTCTTCTGAGGGAAAGTCCATGCTATGTAACCTTCCATTGCTGAGCAATTCCTGAAGTGTGGTTTTCTGGGGAGCCCGTACCACCTTCCCTTCACCCACCACCAATTTTCTGTTTCCTTTTATATAAATAACAAAGAAAGAGATCAACAGAATCATAACAAAGTCCTTGACAGCTAACACGTTTTACGTCTGATTTAAAGCAGGAAGCCCCCATGTCTAGCTGCTTGTGATTTATTTAGAATAAAACAAGGTCATGCTGCCTTGGCCCTGATTATAAATATATTACATTTAAGTGATGAATGAGGCATTCATAAGGAGCAGGAGATCAAGAGTGCCTGAGGCTGGCACTTTCAATCTCCCCTCAGCCTCAAGTCCAAGATTTCAAATAAACACACTGTTAAGTGAATGCTACAGGACCCACATAGGGAGCACTGGGATGGTTTTGTTTCTGAAGTGGAAAATAATGGGAGAGGAGAGGCTGTGTCAGAGCTCCTCAGAAGATGCAAAGAAAACCTTCTTCTGTAGGCTTTACCCAGGCCCCTGGTGTCCCTCCACCCACCAATTCTATTATTATTCTAAGCCACCATGAAAGGTGGGAAAGGTCACAGTTCTTCATATCAGAGGGAAAGATGGCATGACGTGCCTGTTTTCTGTGGACATGCTCAGTCCTTGAATTCCTTCATCTTCCTTGAACAGTCACACCGCTCCTTGCCACTCCCACAGATCCTATGATAGGGTTGGTGTAGGAACGCCACAAGGAGTCGCTTGGGTCAGCACTCTTGTGTTTAAAAGGGCAGAGAGTTGTTTTAAGGACACACCACTGGGAAACAGCCCATCTGAGACTGTGACCTGCAGGAGCCCATGCCATGTATATCTACAGGCCATAAGCTGCCTACCTTCCTGTCACCTTAAGTCAGTCCTGGATTCTGCCCCCAGGCACCCCAAACTCCTCTGAGTCCAAAGACCCCAAGCCTTGGTAAAGGACCACGGAAATCCCTCTCCTTCCTCTGTCAAATCTTTTAAATGATCAACCAAATTAATACTGACTGAGCACCTACCGACTGGCCTCTCTCAAAGGCTGAGCTCCAGCAGAAACGGCCCTTCTTGTTCCAGATCACTTTAGTTGTTGTCTGACCCACTTTTTTTTTTTTTTTTTTTTCATTTTACTTCCATCAACTTCTAGCTCAAAAAAATAGTATTTCTCCCCAAACTGACATTTACCTATAAAATGTTATGTTTCTATTCTGCTGTGGCAGGAAATGGGACCGATCATCATATGCTACATAATAATGGAAAGAGCAAGTGCTGACTGTTTTTGCCTTTTCTGCCTCCCTTCTCCTTCCTGAGATAACAAAATTCAGACAAATGACCAAAGCTGCAGATAGGAAGAGGTGCAGGGAAACAGAGCTAAGGAGTCAGTAGAAATGTATCCTAGTCCCAGTTGCCACTGAAATGACTTATCCGACCTTGGTGAAGCCACTCAAGGCCCTCAGGGCCTTGGGACTCTTCATGTGAAATATTAGGGGTTGGACATAGGTCCCTGACTGTTCTATATCTCTATGGTCCTGCTTGCCCCGAAAACATTAATAGGATTTTACATCGTTTGGTTTCATTTCTGGACATTTACAATTCTCTGAGTAATGGGTAACATTCACAGCCCAATTACTTTCCCAAGCTCATCGAAATTTAATTTGCTGCGTGCAGTGACGCACAGCCTGAGTTTGACTAGTAAGTCGGCAAAGCCACACCAGTGATTTACACAGGGCTCCCTGACTACAAAATTTACCACCAGGAATGTCTAATGAAAGTTTTTCTCATGTAAACATATAGCTTTCACATCAACTGGAGTAGGAGCAGATGAGCTTCCTGAGACAGAATGTACTAGACAATACGCTCCTTTTCACATAATGAGCTCAGAAAATTCTGCACTGAAATGAAGGGTCTTGGAGTTATTATAATGATTCATAAATGAGAACTCTATCTTTTTCAGGACTTCACAATGCTATTTGCATGTTAAAAACACCTGACCTCTGGAGGCTGCACTTCTTCTACTGCAGCTCTAAAAATACTATGACCTCCACATTTACATTTAAATACTGATACCTGTGCATTTTTACTCTCCATCTACTGGAAGGTTTTGGTGAGGAGGGCATTTTGACAAAATTAATGTGACTTTCAGAGGCAAGAAATATTATTAGAATTTAGAAGTCACTGATGCAACCATCATTAAATCGCTGGATCAAAAGCATTTTCTTCTTCCTGTCACTGTTTTTAAAACCATACATCTGTGCTGCCCAAAGTGGCAGGCACAAGTCACATGTGATTGTTGAACATTTGAAATGAAGTGAATCCAAGCTGAGATGTGCCTTAAGTATAAAATACACAACAGATTGCAAAGATTTTGCATGAGGAAAGAAGGTAAACTATTTCAGTAATGACTTTATACATCTATGTACAGACGACTTGTTGAAATGATAAAAGTTAGGATATCTTGAGTTAAATAAAATAGATTATTAAAATTAATTTTACCTGTATCTTTCTAGTTTTTTAAGGCTTCTAGAAAAGTTTAAACAGGTTGCTCACTTATTCCTACTGAACAGCTCTGCTCCAAACGTCTCATAGTTTGGTATCATACTTCATATACCTAGCTCATACACCTAGCATATACACCTTAACTTAGTCTGCAAATTTTTTCTAAGGGTTTACAAAGTGCCATGCTCCCTGCTTGACAGAAGGAACTGGAAAATGAAATGACAGTTCTTAAGGATCTAACATTTTAGAAGAGGAAGTAGAAGTAAAGAAGCTTAAAATCTACTTGATACTCACTACTTCCCAAGCAAGACCCTGACTTAACTTAGGAATGTTCATATAAAAGAACATTCAGTCTCCTTTGTAGCTCTGCAACCCTTATGATTGAATCTCAGGACTAGTTTTTATGTCTTGGTCTGTATCCAGATTTGGTGGAGCCTGAAGCTTAAGGAAGCCAGCTTTAGTTTTTGTTTTTGTTTTTAAAAAAGGTTGGGGGCGGGCTACTAAATGATAACAAAATGGTTGAGAGATGTCTCCCTCCAGAAGATCACTGACTCAAGTCATGTGGGATGACTAGGCACTTGGTTAGGAGGGTGGGTTAGCTTTCCCTGCACAGGAAAAAGCATGAGTAAAGGTACTTGTGGCAAGAGCATAGAAGGCACCATAATGTAAAGAAGTAAGTCTGAACAGAACAGGACCAGGGACACACTACATGGGGGCCTGCATTCCAGGCAAGGGCATGCCAGTTCCATCCTTGAATACAGTGATTGGGAACTACTGAAAGATCTGGAATGACATAAGGCCAGGCACACTTTCAGCACATGTACCCACCTCTCCACAGAAGGTAGTATTTCCAGTTTGAGGAATCACACCAGACTGTCCCAATGTTTAACATATCTCAACGGTCAACCCCCAATCCTGTGTGCCTACATTACAGAATGCCCTTTCCCGTAAAATGTCCAAGGAGTTCTCTGGGTTGGCTTGGGTTCACTGAGTCAGTGTTATCTCCCACCTACCCACTAATTCTAGATCTCAGGCACTGTCCTCCATCACCCAGGAGGGGCTGCTGCTTCTGAATGAGCACCACTTTCCAATCCAGAGACCCGGTGTGGCAGTTAGCACTGGAAAACCCACGAGTTTTTATATAACAAAGAGTTTGGAACCTGGACAAACAGGATTGTCCCAGGGGCCTGAAAATGAAGGGATGACAACATTCCACTTTGGGTGACCTCAGCCAATGACACCTCAGACCTAATGTGGCCTGGCACCTCAGGACACAACTCCTCAGACTCCCTCATGCAGCCAGTCTCCAAATCCCAACCTGCCACCCAAGGGATTTGCTCAGGTAAGTCCTGGACCCCCTGTGGTCAGACACAAAAGCATTGTTTTCTGTTGATGACCTAGTATGGGATGGAGGCCAGCCTATCAGTCTCTCTTCTTTATGCACTTTGAGTGGCCTCTGTGGGGGTCACCTCAGTTAATGCCTAGCTGGCAAACCATAACTTTGAACTTAGTTATGAACCTGTGAACCCATGTGCTACTTAAGCTGACTTACCCATTTTCCACAGACTTCTAGGTCTACCTACCACTAGGTCCTCTGGCAAAAATAAATAAATTGAACTTCTATCTTGTCAAATACACAACTACTGTGGGAGTCAGAGAAGGACCTGGCACTCAATAAATGTACCCTCAAATTGCTTTGGAGAAGGCAATGGCAACCCACTCCAGTATTCTTGCCTGGAAAATCCCATGGACAGAAGAGCCTGGAGGGCTGCAGCCCATGGGGTCACTACGAGTTATACACAACTGAGCAACTTCACTTTCACTTTTCACTTTCATGCACTGGAGAAGGAAATGGCAAACCACTCCAGTGTTCTTGCCTGGAGAATCCCAGGGATGGGGGAGCCTGGCGGGCTGCCATCTATGGGGTCGCACAGAGTCGGATATGACTGAAGGGACTTAGCAGCAGCAGCAGCAAATTGCTTACTTTGTCCTATTTTTAAAGTAAATCCCCACTGTAGACCTCTGTACGTGCTTGCTCAATTGTGCCCAACTCTTTGCAACCCCACAGACTGCAGCCCACGAGTATCCTCTGTCCATGGGATTTTTCTGGCAAGAATACTGAAGTGGGTTGCATTTCCTCCTCCAAGGGATCCTTCTGACCCAGGGATAAACCTGTGGCTTCAGAGACTCCTGCATTGGCAGGTGGATTCTTTACTACTGAGCCACCTGGAAATCCCACTGTGGAGCTCTATAGGACAGTAAATACCCCTGACTCCTCCAGGCCCTGAAAGGAGATCTGATTACACTTGGGCACTCAGCCTGGCATCCTAATGGTACTGTCTACCTTTTACTTCATGATCAAGAAAGTGAAGCTCCTTTCAACACAGGAATATTGAAGAGAAAGTGTAATATGAGTGACTGAACAGAGCTAAATTCCAATGTTGAGATCAAAGTATTTACCTTCAGTTCAGTTCAGTCACTCAGTCATGTCTGACTCTGAGACCCAATGAATCGCAGCACGCCAGGCCTCCCTGTCTATCACCAACTCCTGGAGTTCACCCAGACTAACGTCCATCGAGTCAATGATGCCATCTAGCCATCTCATCCTCTGTCGTCCCCTTCTCCTCTTGCCCCCAATCCCTCCCAGCATCAGAGTCTTTTCCAATGAGTCAACTCTTCGCATGAGGTAGCCAAAGTACTGGAGTTTCAGCTTTAGCATCATTCCTTGCAAAGAAATCCCAGGGCTGATCTCCTTCAGAATGGACTGGTTGGATCTCCTTGCAGTCCAGGGGACTCTCAAGAGTCTTCTCCAACACCACAGTTCAAAACCATCAATTCTTCAGTGCTCAGCTTTCTTCACAGTCCAACTCTCACATCCATACATGACCACAGGAAAAACCATAGCCTTGACTAGATGAACCTTTGTTGGCAAAGTAATGTCTCTGCTTTTCAATATGCTATCTAGGTTGGTCATAACTTTTCTTCCAAGGAGTAAGCGTCTTGTAATTTCATGGCTGCAGTCACCATCTGCAGTGATTTTGGAGCCCAGAAAAATAAAGTCTGACACTGTTTCCACTGTTTCCCCATCTATTTCCCATGAAGTGGTGGGACCAGATGCCATGATCTTCGTTTTCTGAATGTTGAGCTTTAAGCCAACTTTTTCACTCTCCTCTTTCACCTTCATCAAGAGGCTTTTTAGTTCCTCTTCACTTTCTGCCATAAGGGTGGTGTCATCTGCATATCTGAGGTTATTGGTATTTCTCCTGGCAATCTTGATTCCAGCTTGTGCTTCTTCCAGCCCAGCATTTCTCATGATGTACTTTGCATATAAGTTAAATAAACAGGGTGACAATATACAGCCTTGACGTACTCCTTTCCCCATTTGGAACAAGTCTGTTGTTCCATGTCCAGTTCTAACTGTTGCTTCCTGACCTGCATACAAATTTCTCAAGAAATACCAGGTGATCTGGTATTCCTATCTCTGTCAGAATTTTCCACAGTTTATTGTGATCCACACAGTCAAAGGCTTTGGCATAGTCAATAAAGCAGAAATAGATGTTTTTCTGGAACTCTCTTGCTTTTTTGATGATCTGGCAGATGTTGGCAATTTGGTCTCTGGTTCCTCTGCCTCTTCTAAAACAGTTTGAACATCTGGAAGTTCACGGTTCACATATTGCTGAAGCCTGCCTTGGAGAATTTTGAGCATTACTTTACTAGCGTGTGAGATGAGTGCAATTGTGCAGTAGTTTGAGCATTCTTTGGCATTGCCTTTCTTTGGGATTGGAATGAAACTGACCTTTTCCAGTCCTGTGGCCACTGCTGAGTTTTCCAAATTTGCTGGCATATTGAGTGCAGCACTTTCACAGCATCATCTTTCAGGATTTGAAATAGCTCAACTGGAATTCCATCACCTCCACTACCTTTGTTCATAGTGATGCTTTCTAAGGCCCACTTGACTTCACATTCCAGGATGTCTGGCTCTAGGTGAATGATCACACCATCATGATTATCTGAGTCGTGAAGATCTTTTTTGTACAGTTCTTCTGTGTATTGCTGCCAACTCTTCTTACTATCTTCTGCTTCTGTTAGGTCCATACCATTTATGTCCTTTATCAAGCCCATCTTTGCATGAAATGTCCCCTTGGTATCTCTAATTTTCTCGAAGAGATCTCTAGTCTTTCCCATTCTGTTGTTTTCCTCTATTTCTTTGCATTGATCACTGAGGAAGGCTTTCTTATCTCTTCTTGCTATTCTTTGGAACTCTGCCTTCAGATGTTTATATCTTTCCTTTTCTCTTTTTCTTTTCACTTCTCTTCTTTTCACAGCTATTTGTAAGGCCTCCCCAGACAGCCATTTTGCTTTTTTGCATTTCTTTTCCATGGGGATGGTCTTGATCCCTGTCTCCTGTACAATGTCATGAACCTCATTCCATAGTTCATCAGGCACTCAGTCTATCATATCTAGTCCCTTAAATCTATTTCTAACTTCCACTGTATAATCATAAGGGGTTTGATTTAGGTTATACCTGAATGGTCTAGTGGTTTTTCCTACTTTCTTCAATTTCAGTCTGAATTTGGCAATAAGGAGTTCATGATCTGAGCTACAGTCAGCTCCCAGTCTTGTTTTTGCTGATTGTATACAGCTTCTCCATCTTTGGCTGCAAAGAATATAATCAATCTGATTTCAGTGTTGACCATCTGGTGATGTCCATGTGTAGAGTCTTCTCTTGTGTTGTTGGAAGAGGGTGTTTGCTATGACCAGTGCATTTTCTTGGCAAAACTCTATTAGTCTTTGCCCTGCTTCTTTCTGTATTCCAAGGCCAAATTTGCCTGTTACTCCAGGTGTTTCTTGACTTCCTACTTTTGCATTCCAGTCCCCTATAAGGACAGCTTCCCTGGTGGCTCAGACGGTAATGCGTCTGCCTGCAATGCGGGAGACCCAGGTTCAATCCCTGGGTTGGGAAGATCTCCTGGAGAAGGAAATGGCAGCCCACTCCAGTATTCTTGCCTGGAGAATCCCATGGACGGAGGAGCCTGGTAGGCTACAGTCCACGGGGTCGCAAAGAGTCGGACACAACTGAGTGAGTCCTTTGCTTTTGCCCCTATAATGAAAAGGACATCTTTTTTGGGTGTTAGTTCTAAAAGGTCTTGTAGGTCTTCATAGAACCGTTCAACTTCAGTTTCTTCAGTGTTACTGGTTGGGGCATAGACTTGGATTACTGTGATATTGAATGGTTTGCCTTGGAAATGAACAGAGATCATTCTGTCGTTTTTGAGATTGCATCCAAGTACTGCATTTCGAACTCTTTTGTTGACCATGATGGCTACTCCATTTCTTCTGAGGGATTCCTGCCCACAGTAGTAGATATAATGGTCATCTGAGTTAAATTCACACATTCCAGTCCATTTTAGTTCATTGATTCCTAGAATGTCGACGTTCACTCTTCCCATCTCTTGTTTGACCACTTCCAATTTGCCTTGATTCATGGACTTGACATAGAGGTTCCTATGCAATATTGCTCTTTACAGCATCAGACCTTGCTTCTATCACCAGTCACGTCCACAGCTGGGTATTGTTTTTGCTTTGGCTCCATCCCTTCATTCTTTCTGGAGTTATTTCTCCACTTATCTCCAGTAGCATATTGGGCATCTACTGAACTGGGGAGTTCCTCTTTCAGTATCCTATCACTTTGCCTTTTCATACTGTTCATGGGGTTCTCAAGGCAAGAATCCTGAAGTGGTTTGCCATTTCCTTCTCCAGTGGACCACATTCCGTCCGACCTCTCCACCGTGACCTGCCTGTCTTGGGTCGCCCCACAGGCATGGCTTAGTTTCATTGAGTTAGACAAGGCTGTGGTCCTAGTGTGATTAGATTGACTAGTTTTCTGTGAGTATGGTTTCAGTGTGTCTGCCCTCTGATGCCCTCTTGCAACACCTACCATCTTACTTGGGTTTCTCTTACCTTGGACGTGGGGTATCTCTTCATGGCTGCTCCAGCAAAGCCCAGCTACTGCTCCTTACCTTGGACAAGGGGTATCTCCTCACTCCTGCCCCTTCTGACCTTGAACGTGGAATAGCTCCTCTAGGCCCTCCTGCGCCCACGCAGCCACCGCTCCTTGGACGTGGGGTAGGTCCTCCTGGCTACCGCCCCTGGCCTCGGACTTGGGGTAGCTCCTCTCGGCTGTTCCTGCGCCGTCACAGCCTGGCACTCTCGGCTGCTGCCCCTGACCTCAGACGTGGGGTAACTCCTCTTGGCAGCCTCCCCTCGGGCATGGGGTCCTCCCTGCTTCTGCCCCTGACTTCAGATGTAGGGTAGCTCCTCTTGGCCACGCTAAGTGAGCCAGTCACAGCCACCCACGCTAAATGTGCTGGTCAATTGAGGCCAAAACACCTGTGAACATCTTCAAGAAGGTTGGAAGTCATGCTTGTAACTGTTCACCTAAATGCAAGCCTTAAAATGTCTTATAGGATTTTATAGACCAAACTGTGGCCCCTAAAATTCGTATGTTGAAGCCCTGATCCCCAATGTGACTGTATTTAGAGATAGGACCTTTAAAGAGGTAATTAAGATTAAATGAGGTCATAAGTATGGGGCCCTAATCCAAGAGAATTGGTGTCCACATATGAAGAGGAAGAGACACCAGAGATGAGCATGAACCAAGAAAAGGTCAATTAAGCACAGAGCAAGACGGGAGCCATCTGCAAGCTAAGGAGAGAGGCCTCAGGAGAAACCAAACCTACCAACACCTTGATCTCAGAATTCTAGCCTCCAGAAGTGTGAGAAAATTAATTTCTGTTGTTTAAACCTCCCAGTCTGTGGTATTTTCTTATTGCATCTCCTAGCAAACTAGTATGTAGGATATCTGAACAGAAGAAATACAAGTTAATTTAGCCTGTTTTCCAGTTTGAAGAAAGAAACTCAGTTTCCTTTTTCTCCAAAAGAAGTGTGATTTGATGATAAGGTGATACAGTGAGGAGGTGGTAGAGGAATTTTTGAATGTTTTCTACCTGCCAGGAACTACTCTAAATGCCATGTAAACATTGAATCATTTGACCCTCCTGAGACTAAAGGTAGATGTTATTACCCTCGAGGTTTAGCTGAGGAGAGGGAGGGTCAGGTGACAAACACCAGTGTGAGATGTAAGAATAGGAAACCACTGTGTGTGAGATTCAGACAGGAGGTACAAGACGAAAAGTCAAAAAGAGAACTAGAATTCACATGCGAGGCCTTGCCTCTTCTTGACATTTGGCTCTTCTTGTAGGGGGCTCTGTCACTCTGGTGGTGTAACCACTTTTCATTATTTGTATTTTATGTGTATAACCCCAATGCAATGGGATTAAATATGTGCTCCCTGGGAAGCACTATAAATCCCCCCAAAAGGGATTTCCTGAACACGTCAATGTCAGCCATCTTTCACCCTTAGAAACTTTAATTACACCATTCTGTCTGACTTTCTATGACCCCTTATTCCTAGATCTTGTTTATTCTTTGTATGTTCATTTAAATTTGAAGATTAATTCTTCCAGTGGTTATCACACCAAAAGACATGTAAAAATCATAGGAAGTCAACATTTCAAGTGTTCATTTTAGATGTTATCAATTTTTTTTTCACACCATGCTATTTGCAAAATAAATATCACATAACTCTGTTACATTATGTTTCTAATCCATTATCAGGAAGTTCCAATGAACTAGTGCTTGAGCAACAGAAAGCTTATCTTTTTACCACACATAAACCCAAAGTTTAGTTCCTCAATTTTTACAATGCAGTATTCTAAATGAGATACCTTTGAGGATCAAACTTTAAAGTTAAATTCACAGCCTCTTGCT
The DNA here is from genome assembly GCF_029407905.1 of Bubalus kerabau. NCBI lineage: Eukaryota > Metazoa > Chordata > Mammalia > Artiodactyla > Bovidae > Bubalus > Bubalus kerabau. The sequence continues at coordinate 123,935,168 of NC_073627.1, forward strand.
CTCCAAAAACAAATGCAACACACATATGCCATGCAAGGATTAGAAATTTATGCTGTCACAGGCACTTAACTGTAGAGTTTAAGTCCAAGTTATGCAGGGGAAATGAATTTTCATTTCAGGTTTACCATGTAAGTTTTCCTTTGCTTCCAATGAACATCATATTCTTTTAAACTTACAAGTGTTGCTTCTGGAAATCCACCCCCCACTACCCCCACAAATGAGAGAGAGTGAGGCTGAAAACAACAATTTCAATACTGGATAAATGTGAACACACAGAGAACAAATGAAACAACAACAATAAAACACAGATGAGCCAGAAGAATTGTATATATTGAGGGGATGTGTCCAGATATGCTCATCACTAGGGAGAGACTCAGAGGCCCCAGAAGAGCACCCCAATTCAAAAATGGGACTTAAGTTTTAAAGGCTCAGAAATTGGATTTTGTGAATATCCTAGTCAGAAATTAGTTTCTCAAAAACAAAAGAACATAATTCAAATTCATAAGAGACTAATGTAACAGCCGGATTGTTGCTCAGTATATTCTTCCCTGTGGAGAAATCTACACGTGAAGCCAAGCTCTGATGAAGAGACTGAACAATTTACATGTGCTCTGGCATCAGAATATGGCTTCCGCATCTAGGAGGCCCTGAGGCCATTCTCTTAGGTAGGGTTGGATTCACATGGACAAAGTTTTCTCCAATTTTGTACAGTTTTCTCATCAGCAGCTTGAGGAACATTAATGTAGACAAATGGCTTTTTCTATCTCTGTGCTGGTTAGAGCTCAGAGGTGCTGCCACACTTCTAACTCCCAGCATTCAGAGAGCATGATGTCATGTAATGGTACCCCCTTGAATAGAGGAGTTTTCATTTAGACTTTAATAAGTTACTGCCTATTTAAAATCTGGTTTACCATAATGTGATTTTTTTTTTTTTTTTTTAAGATCACTTAAGGCAGTGGCTCAGCAGTCCCTCAGATCTGTCTTTTGCTTCAACAGTGTTTGGAGGAATCAACCCATGGACCCCCTTTCTTCCAGCCTCTGACCACCCTCCAACCTTTTCTCCAGGCACAACCTTTATAATCAACCACTCAGCTCTCCTTGGCCTCCAGGACTAGCCAACACCATTTTTTGAATTTAACTAAATTTAATTTAACTTACTGTCAACCACGAGCTCCAGTATTTGTCATAATTATTCCACTGTGGTGGAGGCTGCCATCCATTGCTGGTTCAACATGCATCTGCGGGCACTTCCCTCTCTCTGGGCTTCTCTATCAGCAGCAACAATGTGGCTCTGGATGGTGTGGGCTAGTATTTTCTGCTGAAGAGAAGCTCAAAGGCACTACGAGTCTCTGGAAAATGCAAAATCAATGTTGCAGCTGTGCCCTCTTCTAGGACATGCAGAAGCTTCTCAAGATGAGTGGGGTAAGACCCAGGATGCTATGAAGCCGCCATTCTCATGGAGAAGAATCTGAGCTAGGCCCTTCTGGATCTTCCTGCCCTGGTTCTGCCACGCAGACTCCCACTTCCATGAGTTTCTGGAGAGCCATGTCCTGGAGGAGCAGCTGAAACTCATCAAGATGATGAGTTTCAGGCGACCACCTGACCCACCTCCGCAGGCTGATGGCCCCCAGGGCTGGGCTGGGCAAGTCTCTCTCCGAAAGGCTCACCCTCAAGACTGACCAGGAGCCTCCAAAGACCAGAGGCCTCTGAGGAGCCCCTCTGGCATCAGCGCTTCTGCTTGAAGCCCCTCTCTGCAGCCACGAAGCAGCTTTTACTACCCTGGAGCTCTCTTCCATGACTTAGATATATGGAAACAATAAAGCTTTTTGCAGCAAAAAAAAAATATATATATATATATATATAATTTTAGTTCTATCTCTTCAAGAGGACCTGTGTGTGTATGTTGCTTCAGTTGTGTCTGACTCTTTGAGACTCCATGGACTGTAACCCGCCAGGCTTCTCTGTCCATAGGATTCTCCAGGTAAGAATACTGGAGTGGGTTGCCCTGCCCTTCTCCAGGGGATCTTCTCAACCCTGGGATAGAACTCACATCTGACAGGCGGGTTCTTTACCACTAGCACCATCTAAAAAGCCCTCAAAGGAATCTACTACTCTCCAACCATCCCTCCAACAAAGAGATAAAACTACACACATACCAAACAGCAACATAGAATGCCTTTTAAAGATCCATTAATGTCTTAAGAAAATTAAAGAGTTAGCCTACTGTGGACAAGCCCTATTTTAAATTCTTTTCATTCTACATATCACATAGTGTGTCAAAAAATAAGTGAAAAACACTACTGAAGAGTATAAAACTGTGTATTCTGCTTTGTACACTGATTTCTCCCTTAGTTTCAAAAGATCAAGATATATCAAGGATTAGAAAAAGATATTCATATGTGAGAGTATTATTGAAAATACAGCATAACAGATTATAGAGAATGAAGAAGTAAAATCGGAGGTGCCTGGGCTTGAGGAAGGAGATAGATGGGCCCCTGGGCTGGGACACCTGGTTTTTATCAAGTGGAGTAAAATTCAAGCTTTATATTCACACAGACCCTCCAAGGACAAGAGTTGAGTTCAGTCACTCAGTCGTGTCTGACTCTTTGCGACCCCATGGATCGCAGCACACCAGGCCCCCCTGTCCATCACCAACTCCCGGAGTTCACTCAGACTCACGTCCATCAAGTCAGTGATGCCATCCAGCCGTCTCATCCTCTGTCATCCCCTTCCCCTCCTGCCCCCAATCCCTCCCAGCATTAGAGTCTTTTCCAATGAGTCAACTCTTCGCATGAGGTGGCCAAAGTACTGGAGTTTCAGCTTTAGCATCATTCCCTCCAAAGAAATCCCAGGGCTGATCTCCTTCAGAATGGACTGGCTGGATCTCCTTGCAGTCCAAGGGACTCTCAAGAGTCTTCTCCAACACCACAGTTCAAAAGCATCAATTCTTTGGCACTCACCCTTCTTCACAGGCCAACTCTCACATCCATACATGACCACAGGAAAAACCATAGCCTTGACTAGACAGACTTTTGTTGGCCTAGATCTGATAGACAGAGTGCCTGATGAACTATGGGATGAGGTTCATGACATTGTACAGGAGACAGGGATCAGACCATCCCCATGGAAAAGAAATGCAAAAAAGCAAAATGGCTGTCTGGGGAGGCCTTACAAATAGCTGTGAAAAGAAGAGAAGTGAAAAGCAAAGGAGAAAAGGAAAGATATAAGCATCTGAATGCAGAATTCCAAAGAACAGCAAGAAGAGATAAGAAAGCCTTCCTCAGTGATCAATGCAAAGAAATAGAGGAAAACAACAGAATGGGAAAGACTAGAGATCTCTTCGAGAAAATTAGAGATACCAAGGGGACATTTCATGCAAAGATGGGCTTGATAAAGGACATAAATGGTATGGACCTAACAGAAGCAGAAGATAGTAAGAAGAGGTGGCAAGAATACACAGAAGAACTGTACAAAAAAGATCTTCATGACCCAGATAACCGGTGTGATCACTGACCTAGAGCCAAACATCCTGGAATGTGAAGTCAAGTGGGCCTTAGAAAGCATCACTACCAACAAAGCTAGTGGAAGTGGTGGAATTCCAGTTGAGCTTTTTCAAATCCTGAAAGATGATGCTGTGAAAGTGCTGCACTCAATATGCCAGCAAATTTGGAAAACTCAGCAGTGGCCACAGGACTGGAAAAGGTCAGTTTTCATTCCAATCCCAAAGAAAGGCAATGCCAAAGAATGCTCAAACTACTGCACAATTGCACTCATCTCACATGCTAGTAAAGTAATGCTCAAAATTCCCAAGCCAGGCTTCAGCAATACATGAACCGTGAACTTCCAGATATTCAAGCTGGCTTTAGAAAAGGCAGAGGAACCAGAGACCAAATTGCCAACATCCTCTGGATCATGGAAAAAGCAAGAGAGTTCCAGAAAAACATCTATTTCTGCTTTATTGACTATGCCAAAGCCTTTGACTGTGTGGATCACAATAAACTGTGGAAAATTCTTCAAGAGATGGGAATACCAGACCACCTGACCTGCCTCTTGAAAAATCTGTATGCAGATCAGGAAGCAACAGTTAGAACTGGACATGGAACAACAAACTGGTTCCAAAAAGGAAAAGGAGTACGTCAAGGCTGTATATTATCACCCTGCTTATTTAACTTATATGCAGAGTACATCATGAGAAACACTGGACTGGAAGAAACACAAGCTGGAATCAAGATTGCCGGGAGAAATATCAATAACCTCAGATATGCAGATGACACCACCCTTATGGCAGAAAGTGAAGAGGAACTAAAAGGCCTCTTGATGAAAGTGAAAGTGGAGAGTGAAAAAGTTGGCTTAAAGCTCAACATTCAGAAAACAAAGATCATGGCATCCGGTCCCATCACTTCATGGGAAATAGATGGGGAAACAGTGGAAACAGTGTCAGACTTTATATTTTGGGGCTCCAAAATCACTACAGATGTTTACTGCAGCCACAAAATTAAAAGATGCTTACTCCAAGGACAAAGCTAGTGGCAAAAGCTGAGCTCTGGCCTGAAGAATTGATGCTTTTGAACTGTGGTGTTGGAGAAGACTCTTGAGAGTCCCTTGGACTGCAAGGAGATCCAACCAATCAATCCTAAAGGAAATCAACCCTGAATAGTCATTGGAAGGACTGATGCTAAAGCTGAAACTCCAATACTTTGGCCATCTGATGCGAAGAACTGACTCACTGGAAAAGACCCTGATTCTGGGGAAGATTGAAGGCAGGAGAAGAAAGGGACAACAGAGGATGAGATGGTTGGATGGCATCACCAACTTGATGGACATGAGTTTGAACAAGGTGGACAGGGAAGTTGGTGATGCACAGGGAAGCCTGGCATGCTGCAGTCCATGGGGTTGCAAAGAGTCAGACAAGACAGAGTGACTGAACTGAACTGAACTGAAAAGAGATTAAGGTTAAGACCTCCTGAGGTCAAGAAGATTTCAGTGTCTGCACATGCACAGGAAGGCTTCTTGGGGATCAAAAAGGGATGGGTCCCACCCCATAACGTGTGTGGACATGCACCTATAGCCTTCTATGGTGCAATCCATCTTAGAAAAAAGTTGCACATGCATCTTGGGGAGGGTCCTAGGACCAGTTAAATGTGGAGAAAGAAACAAGATAATTGGCCAAATGTAAACATAAGACTCAACTTATATGCAGAGTACATCATGAGAAACGCTGGACTGGAAGAAACACAAACTGGAATCAAGATTGCCGGGAGAAATATCAATAACCTCAGATATGCAGATGACACCACACTTATGGCAGAAAGTGAAGAGGAACTCAAAAGCCTCTTGATGAAAGTGAAAGTGGAGAGTGAAAAAGTTGGCTTAAAGCTCAACATTCAGAAAACGAAGATCATGGCATCCGGTCCCACCACTTCATGGGAAATAGATGCGGAAACAGTGGAAACAGTGTCACACTTTATTTTTCTGGACTCCAAAATCACTACAGATGGTGACTGCAGCCATGAAATTAAAAGATGCTTACTCCTTGGAAGGAAAGTTATGACCAACCTAGATGGCATATTGAAAAGCAGAGACATTACTTTGCCAACAAAGGTCTGTCTAGTCAAGGCTATGGTTTTTCCTGTGGTCATGTATGGATGTGAGAGTTGGACTGTGAAGAAGGCTGAGAGCCGAAGAATTGATGGTTTTGAACTGTGGTGTTGGAGAAGACTCTTGAGAGTCCCTTGGACTGCAAGGAGATCCAACCAGTCCATTCTGAAGGAGATCAGCCCTGGGATTTCTTTGGAAGGAATGATGCTAAAGCTGAAACTCCAGTACTTTGGCAACCTCATGTGAAGAGTTGACTCATTGGAAAAGACTGATGCTGGGAGGGATTGGGGGCAGGAGGAGAAGGGGACAACAGAGGATGAGATGGCTGGATGGCATCACTGACTCGATGGATGTGAGTCTCAGTGAACTCCAGGAGTTGGTGATGGACAGGGAGGCGTGGCGTGCTGCGATTCATGGGGTCGCAAAGAGTCGGACACGACTGAGCGACTGATCTGATCTTAACTGAAACATAAGACCCAGAAGGGCTGTCGTATAAAAGTGATGTAAACCACCTCTTTACTACACTACTCATTCAGGATGCCCACAGTCCTTTCTGGGTGTGCATCTCTGCCTTGCTTCTCACATAAATAAACTGCTTCTCTTTGTGTTCTCCCATGCATTGTGCTGTGTCTCTAATAATAAACTGTGTACCTGTTTTGCAGTTTTTGCCTCCCTGAAATATTCTTGGTTTCAGACAGGGTAAGAATCAGGGAATTTTGCTTCTAGCCTCTAGCCCAGGGTGGACTGGTGGCTAGGTTCAATCCCTGGACAGAGAAATAAGATCCCACCTCAAGACTACTGTCCCTCCAAAAACAGGCTCAAATTCAGGGTTCCCTTTTACGAGCTATTCCATCATCACATCCTTAAAATGAGGTTAAAGATATCTAAAGTGTAAGGTCATTTTTAGAGTTAAAATGTAGTATGTTTGGCATAAGCAGATACTCAATAAATAGTAGCTATCATTGCTGTCATTTTTGAAACACTTCATTTTTTGAGCATTTCCTTTCCCTTCTGCAAAACAAACCCATGTCCCTTCAATTAAATGAGGTTTAACAAGATATTTTCCTAAACGGCAGCATGTACAGATAGCTTAGGGGAGTGTCTATATTCTTAACTTTTTTCTGAAGGATACTGCTGTCTTTTGCCTAGAAACTGGATGAGTTAAAAAGAAAGAACCACTCACTTGAACGGTTTTAAAGAGAGAACTGGAGAGAAACCAGGCTTCATTTTAACCAGGACATGGAGGTCAAGACTAAAAAGTATATTGTTAAAGTGGAATTACCACAAAATTCAGAGGTTGGTTTCGTTCCACTTCTCAATTCTTTCTATTCTCTCTGTTTGCTCTCAAATTTAATATGTGTTTTTAGCAAATTCTCTTTTTAATCAAACTCTTTGATGTAATGAACAGCTTGGTGACTGTAGTTGATAATGCTGCATTCTACATTTGAAAGCTGCTAAGAGAGTAGATCTTAAAAGTTCTCATCCCAAGAAAAAATTATTTGTAATTTTCTATGGTGATGGATTAACTAGGCTTACTGTGATGATCATTTCACAATATACACATATATCAAATTTTTTTAATTTAAATTTATTTATTTTAATTGGAGGTTAATTACTTTACAATATTGTATTGGTTTTGCCATATATCAACATGAATCTGCCATGGGTGTACACATGTTCCCCATCCTGAGGCCCCCTCCCACCTCCCTCCTTGTACCATCCCTCTGGTTCATCCCAGTGCACCAGCCCCTAGCATCTAGTATCCTGTATCAAACCTGGACTGGCGATTCGTTTCTTATATGATATTATACATGTTTCAATGCCATTCTCCCAAATCATCCCACCCTCTCCTTCTCCCACAGAGTCCAAAAGACTGTTCTATACATCTGTGTCTCAATTGTTCTCTCGCATACAGGGTTATCATTACTGTCTTTCTAAATTACATATATATACATTAGTATACTTAATTGGTGTTTTTCTTTCTGGCTTGCTTCACTCTGTATAATAGGCTCCAGTTTCATCCACCTCATTAGAACTGATTCAAATGTATTCTTTTTAATGGCTGAGTAATACTCTATTGTGTATATGTACCACAGCTTTTTTATCCATTCATCTGCTGATGGACATCTGGGCTGTTTCCATGTCCTGGCTCTTATAAACAGTGCTGCGATGAACATTGGGGTACATGTGTCTCTTTCCCTTCTGGTTTCCTCAGTGTGTATGCCCAGCAGTGGGATTGCTGGGTCGTATGGCAGTTCTATTTCCAGTTTTTTAAGGAATCTCCACACTGTTCTCCATAGTGGCTGTACTAGTTTGCATTCCCACCAACAGTGTAAGAGGGTTCCCTTTTCTCCACACCCTCTCCAGCATTTATTGCTTGCAGACTTTTGGATCACAGCCATTCTGACTGGCGTGAAATGGTACCTCATTGTGGTTTTGATTTGCATTTCTCTGACAATGAGTGATGTTGAGCATCTTTCCATGTGTTTGTTAGCCATCTGTATGTCTTCTTTGGAGAGATGTCTATTTAGTTCTTTGGCCCATTTTTTGATTGGGTCATTTATTTTTCTGGAATTGAGCTGTGGGAGTTGCTTGTATATTTTTGAGATTAGTTGTTTGTCAGTTGCTTCATTTGCTATTATTTTCTCCCATTCTAAAGAATCAATATAGTGAAAATGAGTATACTACCCAAAGCAATCTATAGATTCAATGCAATCCCTATCAAGCTACCAACGGTATTTTTTGCAGAGCTAGAACAAATAATTTCACAATTTGTATGGAAATACAAAAAACCTCGAATAGCCAAAGCAATCTTGAGAAAGAAGAATGGAACTGGAGGAATCAACCTGCCTGACTTCAGGCTCTACTACAAAGCCACAGTCATCAAGATAGTATGGTACTGGCAAAAAGACAGAAATAGATCAATGGAACAAAATAGAAAGCCCAGAGATAAAACCACGCACCTATGGACACCTTATCTTTGACAAAGGAGGCAAGAATATGCAATGGAGAAAAGACAATCTCTTTAACAAGTGGTGCTGGGAAAACTGGTCAACTACTTGTAAAAGAATAAAACTAGAACACTTTCTAACACCATACACAAAAATAAACTCAAAATGGATTAAAGATCTAAACGTAAGACCAGAAAGTATAAAACTCCTAGAGGAAAACATAGGCAAAACACTCTCCGACATAAATCACAGCAGGATCCTCTATGACCCACCTCCCATATATCAAATTATTATGTGGGATATCTGAAACTAATATAATCTTATGTATCAATTATATCTCCATAAAAAATTCTTGATACCCCTCCAACAGAAGAGGACCTTAGCATGGCTTTAAATCAAACAGCCTCAAACTGTGTTATTGAAGGGCTGAAGGACATGGGTGGAGGAGGTAGGAGGGAAAACAGTAAACCTTAATTTGCACTGAATATCATACTTTCCTCTTTTATTTGTCTCCTACTTTTTCCTTTTTGATTCTTACTGAAGTAAACATATCAGTAGATCTTTCCACAGAAAGAATAATAAATAAACAATAAACTGAATAATAAATTCTTAGTCTTTGCTACATTTGCTACATTTGTCTACATTTTGCACCCATCCCTGACCAATATTTTACCTGGGAATGGAATCCCTGTTTGCTTCCTCATAGGACACTACAAAAATTATTTAATTAATATCTGGCATCTATGTTTTGCTGTGAGAAACCTATTATCAGTAAAATTACCTAAAAAAGAATAAGAACCTGGCTTTTTTTTTTTCTGATAGTTTATAGATGTGCTAGGTATGGGCTTGTTTTTAAAATCCTGCTTGCAACTTAATGTTGCTTGTTATATTTGAGGAACCATGTCTTTCTTCAATTCTGAAAAAAAATTCAGCCATAATCTCTTAAAACATTAAACCTGCACCATTCTCTCTAACCTCTCCTAGAACTCTTATTAATGTTGGAGCTTTTA